>NC_136001.1:7302500-7527500 GCF_048128805.1 Centroberyx gerrardi | reverse complement strand
TCTTCACGCCCTCTGAGAAGTAAGGAAGGAGTCTTAGCTTTCACTAAGCTTTCCTCACTGCGACACAAAGCACCTCAGACTAGACAGAGACTGTCATCATCCCCAGACACACCATCCATCTCCATAATGGAGGCAGTAGACATAAATAAAGACGAGCCAAAGATAGTTTCCGATGACGGAAGATTCAGGTATATGGAAGTAATGCTTACACTGACTGCATTGCTCACACATGAAACAATGGAAGAATTACTTTTCAATCCTGACAATTTGCTATTAGTTGCACTCTTGGTCTGTCTGACACACACACACACACGCACGCACACGCGCGCACGCACGCACGCACACACACACACTTCAGCAGACATTCATATGCTCCTGAGTCCAAAACAGCAAAAAGTGATGCAGACTTTAAAGTGATAATGTATTGTTAGCTAATTTTCCATGTCATAATATACATCTATTTAACAATAAATGCCTAAACATTTTCATTTTTTTTTATTTTGCTGTATTTTTATATCAAAATCCCATTCAATAAAACCCAACCAATAAAACCATCATAGACTTTTGAACACCCCCTCCCCTAACTCAATCATTTGTTTATTCTTTCTTCCTTGCAATTCATTGGTCAGTTCATTTGTTCATTGATTTATCAAATTATAGCTCTATCATTTGCTTGCTTATTTCATTCAAATACACAACAGAAGGTCCTCCAAGTCTCATTCCTTGTCATTAAATTTCAGACGTTTTGCTTTTTGACAAGAGCAAAGTGAACAGCAGGTAAGCTATTGACAGAACAAAGCCTGAGCAGCGGAGCAAAAGCCCCCTGGAGCTGCAGCAACAGCACTTCAATAACATCCACAAAGCAGCAGAGACTGGAACCACACAGTTGGAATCACTTTTTCTTACCATGCATTGCTGATTCTGATGCTGTGTGGATGTTTTTTGCCTGAAACAATGAAACAAAGCTATCATTCATCTATCAGTTTGTGCTTTTCACTGTTGTCCATACATTTGGACATTTGTAATTTGACTACAAAAGTAGCAACAAATTCTCCTTCCTTCTTGCTAGATTTCAGATGTTTTTCTTCCCTAGAATAACAAAGTGAAGAGCATGGTGAGCTACTGACAGGTCACACACTAACCAACAGACCAAAAGACTCCACATGTTGTAGCGTTGGTAACAATAATTCAACAATGCCTGTAAACTGACAATTGGAATAATATCACATTTTCTACCCATACATGTGTTTAGTGTTTGCTGGTTTGGATACAGTAGATTTTTGCCTCAAACAAGGGAACAAATCATTGATTAATCCTTTAATTTGTGCACATAGTTTACTATTACTCATGTATTTTTTGCATTTGTGATCACATGCAAACCTAAACATGCTCTGCAAACTCTCATTAGTGATTAGATTTTGAATGTTCAATTGAACAGCAACAGAACAGCAACAGAAACCATAACGGACCGAGCGGCCCCGTGTAGCTCTGCTAACAATAGCAGCTGTCACATTAGTTGTGTTTTCTCTCTCCAATAATGTTGTAATGAGTAGCCAGACACAGGGTTATTACCCTGGGGCCCGGGCTCTGGAATGCTACTCATAATGAAGACTGTTGACACGTGAGGAAGGGAGGGAGGAAGGGAGGAAGGGAAGGAGGGAAGGAGGGAAGGAGGGAAGAAGGGAAGGAGGGAAGAAGACAGAGATGGAGGAGAATTGTGTGTGGCCCTGTCCAGAAATGACCTCTTACCTAAACTTGTGAGTTCACTACACCACACACAGTCTCTATTGTATTGTATTGTATTGTAGTCAAGTCAACTTCATTTATAAAGTATAGTGCTTTAAAACACAAAACCAGTTTGTTCCAAAGTGCTTTACAAAAAAGGGAAGGTTTCAAAACAGGGAAAAAGGAAGCAGAACATGGAACACCAACAGCAAAATTAAGACATATGGGAAATAAGAGCATGGCTAAAAGTACAAATATTCTATTCTATTCTAGTTTAGTCTGTTCTATAAAAGTGGATGCTCCCGTTAAGTTCTTCCCTTTCAAGTCCTTTCAGTAGATACAGTAAGTAAAGGGTCCTACATTAATAAGATTTATGACAGGACAAAATGTATCAAAATTCTTCAGTTTACAAGCTCTCTGATGTGGTGAGGAAGTTTCATGACACTCAGGCCCATGAAATCAATTCAAAATCATTCAAAATGGTTTGGTCAAGTGTATACTTTGTAAAAGGAAAACTTATGCTACACCCGGTGAACAAGCGGGGAAGAGAGCTTTTACTTTATACCAAGCGGCCAAAACCACGGGTGAATTTTGAAGCCAATAAGGAAGTGACAGTAAGCAGCAGTTCCTCTAACGTCCGCTAGAGTCCGGCTCCAAAAAGACTCCAAACCATCCAACTCCATGCAAGTCAATGGGACCACAGCTCAACTTCTCACTCAAAATATAAAGACAGTACATTTTTGTCCCCCACCAAAGGGGGGACTATGGATCGGTCTCCGTCCGTTAGTACGTTCGTTCGTCCGTTAGTTAGTCAAACTGTAACGTTGACTTTCTGCCGCTAGGGGCCGGCTGGACGCAATACACACACACATTGAAAAGACATGAGAACCTGAGAACCATGTGGACTCAATCACAGGATCACAGAGCCAGAAATGTAAGTTTCGTTTCTCCGCCATCTTGTTTCTCTGCTGAGATCGGGAGGCAGCTCGTTTCTCCCACACAGTAAGCAGGCTGACCAATATCATGCATGTGATAAACTGAAGCTTGAAAAGTAAAAGTAAAATCTATACAATTATATCATATCGCAGTTTATTTCCATTATGCGCGAGCTCTGTCCACCTGACAGCCCTCTGTTCTGTCGGCGGAGAGAGAGACACAGACAAGCATGGAGCTTTCGGCGTTACTGCCGATGCTTCCCGGGAGCACGGTGGCGGCCAGGGCTGATGGCAGGGCACCGATTTGTCCGAGATTTCGGCGGGGGTCCCGACGCCAATGCGTCACCGGGTGCCCGGCGAACGGCGTTTTCGGCACCGATGGGTACCAAGGATAGTTATCAAAGTTATCATAGGTAACATAATAGTCTACACATGCTACACACTTGGAGACATCAGACTGGGTTGATGTGTTGAAGTGAGAGTCAATAGAGAATTTTTGGGCAAACCTCTAACCACAAGACACTGTAGTTATTGTACAGTTGTTGGACTGTTGTACTGTTATTGCACTCATCACTGCACTACCACTGTGCCATCAGTGTTGACTACTTATATCATGTTACCACTTACCTACTGTGCAATTCCATATATCACTTATCATTTAGCATTTATATTATTCATAACACTCACGCTCCTGGTGTTGTATGTTATATTGTATATTGTATTATAAATTGTATTGTAGTGTACATTGTGTAATGTACGGATTGTATTTATTGCGTATTGTAGTTCTTATATTTTGTACTGTATTGAGTAAAAACAGGACAATTACAGTTACTACAATTCAAGATATAACTTGTAAGCCTAATTCTGAGGAGAGTAGGCAACAGAAATATATGGTCAATCTGTCCTTTCATTGTCCCATACCAAAATGCTTATACAATTTCACTCATATTTCAAGTACACTCAGCAATCACTGACTGACCCAAGGGTGGAACTACATCACTGGTGGGGGACAACATGTTTACTATTTGCTTGTTTCAACAAGAGATTATGGTCTCAGTAGCTAATTTCACTTCTTCTTATGTGTGTCAATATGGCGATTTTCAAAATAATTGCGTCATTAACGAGATATAACAGTTATAAAACGGGTTAGCTTTCCTAGTGATTGACAGGTCGCCTGTCCATTGATCGACAGGTCGCCGATCACGGACCAATAGCAGGCAGCGCTGCGGGAAACCCTCGGCCTCGCTCTGGCTGCTCCGGCTCCAAAAAATGTCAACATGGCGGCGACCGTAAACCCGATCTTTTGGCTTCAAAACGGCCCTTCAGAAACCTGTGGGTGACGTCACACTCACGACGTCCATCTGTTTTTACAGTCTATGCTTTATACCAATGTTTTTGGCTATTTCAGCGGTGTCCTATTCTATTCTATTCTATTCTATTCTATTCTATTCTATCCCATAACAGTGGACACTCTTTAGGCATCCCATTCATTACACTTCCCTGTCAGTTCCGTTCAGTATGTAGATAAACAGTCCTTGATTTATCAAAATCTAAACTTTAGATATTTCCTTTAGTGGTGAGGAGGTTTTGTGATATATTGGCCCATATGAAATTTTTTTTTTCAACCAGCAGCATCAAATGGTTTCAGTGAAGTGCAAGCTCAAAGGAAAAATTCTGCTGTGATTGGTGAACAAGTGAGGAGGAGAGCTTTTACTTTAAAAACCAACGTGTTTTGGCAATGTTAGTTTTCAAAAAACAGTTTTCAACAGTGTCCTGTTACAGCCTTTATCAGTGACCTGAATGGTTATGACAGCAGAAATACAGACGTTTTTCCAATAAAATTTCTTCTCTTTACTTTTGCCACTTTGGTGGAACTGGCAGGTAACATTAGATTGTGTTTCCACCCGTCGATAGTCTGTCAGTGTGTCTGAGTGACAGGCAGAGAAGAGCATGACTAGTGTTTAAAGCAGCAGGGTGCTGGCTTTAACAAGGATACCAATAACATCACGGTCACAGTCTGACTGCTGTTTCAGTCACAACACACAGAGGAGCCACTGCTCATCAGATACACATGGAGAGGCCGGGCTGAGAGGGGGAAAACAAAGCAGCGGCGTACGAGCTCGTCCCCCACTTGTAGATTCCCATTGAAAAATGTCTTTTTAGATTGTTGGTGTGAAGAATCAAACTCATCGGGCCTTGACTGGTGTCCAGGCTCTGTCTGTCTGTTAGGTGCACAGGGTTCACTTGATAGATTGTTGGCTAAACAAATCTATTTTGTATTTCTGGCGGCCTGTCACAATATTTGGCTGCGGCTGTCAAAAGACATTAAGATGGCAAGAAATAATAACTTCACAATGTTAACAGAGGGACTAGTATCAACACTAACCAGCTGACTGTATCCTGCTAGTACCTGTATCTATGGGTTTTGTTATTCAAGGCAGATGGACAACTACAGGAATACACTCACTTTTTGGTAAATAAGCTCTTTGATTTAATGTTGTGATTGTTGTGATGTGATGTTGTGTTTTGATTCTGTTATGTTCCAAGAATATTGTTAGCAAATTCACCGCTGTGTGTCCAGTATTTACTTTGCCATGATGCAAGCTAGCTTGTACTATTCAATAAACACACACAGTGTACTAATATAAACAGTGTTGGATAAAGTTACTTTTAAAAGTAATTAGTTGCTTTACTTTGTTATTTACCTTAAAAAGTAACCTGTTATGTTAAAAAGTTACTCTTTATTAAACGAAATTCAGAGTACTTTAGTGTTATCCATTATTACTCTGTTTTTAAAACAGTAAGCCAAGCTCATTCATATCAAGCATACTTAGTTTTTTTTTTCAATCAGCATGTTTCAGCTTTTCACATATTTCTACTTTTTTTTTTAAACTAAAAAATGAAACAATATCAAATAAAAGTAATGACGTTCTAATTTTAAAACGTAACTGAGAAAAAAGTTATCTCAGTACTCAACACTGATACTAAAACATTAGTAAGCACCACAGCAAACTAAATAAAAACTCCACACACAAAGGTAAAACTGTACAACTGTACACTGATTCCACAGCTTATTTTCCCAAAAAGTCAATGTATTCCTTTAAGCAGAGGGACATCCACTATAGAGAAAGCACATCCTCAACATTTAGAATTTCTTTGCACATCAAAATTGTGAGGTTTCATTTGTTGGAGCCACACAACAGATTTTTCCAATTTTCCAAGTGTTGACTTTTCAGTGACAATATTTGGGGTTGATGAGTGTTGAGTGCAGAGTTGTTTGTCCACTCACAGAGCTGATATGACTCTAAAAGTTAAAATAACACTGATGATGTACGGCTCCATTTTGCAATCCATCAAATCAATATCAAATCAATCAATCACTGAGAGGCTATCGGTTCTTTCCCATCAGGGCTTCTAGACTTTGGATCCACTTGCCTGAGAAGCTCAGGCTGCTGAACCTGCATCATCTTTTAAATCCCTTCTTAAAACTCATTTTTATAGACTTGCTTTTATGTCATGACCTTTTATTATTGTTGTTGTCCTCCCTTCTATGACTCTTGATTTGCCTTTATATTTCATACCATGTTTTATTGCTTTTGCTGTTTTTTTTAAATTATTTTAATTATTTTTGTATCCTTTCTAAAGCACTGTGTAAGTGTGTTTTGATAAACTGAAGTCGTCATGGAAGCCTTCATTCAGATGCTTCTTGAAGTGATGAAACTTTTGACGAAAACAAAAAAACAACCTACAAACCCACAATTTATTGATATTTCCATACAGAACTGGAATAGACGTCCCATTTAAAAAGTCATGTTGACCCTTGTCTAATCCCTGCTCCCACCCGGCGGCCTGTACATCCAGCGCTGCTCCCTGTGAGGCAGAAGAGCTGCTTGGTCAGCTGGGATACTGACTGTTTTGTTCATATGAGGGGGATCCCACTGACCCAGTGAGCCTCTCTCCACAGTTCACAGTTCAGGGTTCACACTTGACTGGCTGTGTGTGTGTGTGTGTGTGTGTGTGTGTGTGTGTGTGTGTCTCTGCTTATGGATGCGTATATATTCCTCCCTCTGCCTATGTGTCAGTGTACATTTGCACCTCTGTTTGCGTATGTGAGTGTGCATGTACGTACGTATGTGTGTGCCTCTGTGTGTGTGTGTGTGTGTGTGTGTGTGTGTGTGTGTATGTGTGGTCAGTCACCAGGGTGCCAGCAGTAGTCTAAATTAGACCTTCCCCTCTCCAATGGTCAAGGGTCAGTGTGTCAGGAGCTGAGACTCTCTGGTATTTCACACTGGGGACACAGAACGGACTGAGGAAAAGAGGGGTGGGGGTAAGGAGGAGAGAGGGAGAAAGAGGGATGGGGGAGGGGGGGGGGGGGTGTTGGAGAGGAATGCACTTTCACCTCCAAAAGTACAACTTCTGGGCCTGAAGTTGCTCTCATAGTAGTGATTGAAAGTTGTAATTAGTACGCCGCAATTATCATTAGGCTTGTTGGACAGCTACAAAGACTCAACAGGTGTCAGCGCTGTAAAAACTGATGAGAGGAAAGTTGTTTAGACCAGGAGTTCAGAAACCTTTGTCATTTGTAATGAAGCTGGGTTGTAGGTTGAGACTAAATTCACTCAGTTTGTCTCAGTCTCAACAAACTGAGTGAATTTAGTTTCAACCTACAACCCAGCTTCATTAAAGTAATACTCCATGACATTTTCATGTAAATAAATGTCCATTTTGCTTCTCTCTATCATCAAATGATATAACATTACAGTATTTCAAGCTGTAGCCAGTTCATTCAAGTTTTTACTATATGTACAGTTCTAAACAGCTGGTGTCTGGTAGGACTTTCCTGGGAAAATTCCTCAGGTGCACAGGAAGTGATGCGTTTTATGTTTCTGGTTTGTTTGGAATAAACAGAAGAAGAAGAACTGGGTAGTTAGCATGAGCAGCGATAGCCACCATGACTGAACAGACAGAGAAAAGAGAAACTCAAACTGCATCAACAGAAAATCCAAGCTCCGCCCACACTGTTTGATTGACAGGTGATCTCTGGGAAGTGCAGTGAAGAAACACCACAGTGAGGCTGAGGGACAAAGATGGAGACTAAATAAAAATGTAAAAAAAATAAGAGGAACTGGTGGATTACCACTAAAAATATACTAGTACTCTTGTCCAGTGGGAATACATTACAGATGGGCGCTATATGGATTCTGACTCATCTAAATAGACGATGGTGTAGAGACACACTGTGTATCTTCTAATTCTTCTTCTATTCACAATAGCTAAATAGGTCACTGCTGAGCTTAGTGAAGGACATCATCAAGGGAAAGACAAATCTGGGAAATAATTACCCAGGACACTGTGTGAATGCACTGTGAGAAGTTCAAACCTCTTCGTAACACACACGCACACAAGTGCACACGCGCACACACACACATACACACACACAAGGTAAACTTGTTTATCATCTAGCAAGAGTTATTTTTCAGGATGATTAAGTATCTGGGAAGATAAATCAAGTGTTGAAGTTGAAATACAGTATTTGGAACCATATTCAAATGTGTTGTGCCACGGCTTGTGGTGGGTCACTGTAGAGTGTTGGGTCATGACAGTAATGGCATGTCACCAACACTCTTAAGGCAATTAATGCAACAAATTCCAAAAACCCATAAATTAACATTGCATAACATGACATGTAACTTGGTGGGCACTTATTAAAACACACCCTGTTATTCCTGTTACACAGGGTGGCTGCAAGTTAAATTAAAGACTTTTAAGACCTTTTATTAGCAATTTAAATAAATTAAAGACCGATTTAAATCCATAAATAAGTCTGAAGAGCAAAAAAAACCCCCACCAGCTGCGCAATAACGCACCGAGAAAGAAGACCATTTACCATATTTAAAAGACTCAAATGCAACATTTAGCGGTATTTAAGAGATTTTTAGGACTTGAATTTAGACAATTCAATCTAATACCTTTTAAGACTTATTAAGGACGTCAACCCAACCCGTGCGCCACGCTGCGCTCCGTGCGCGACGACCCACCACACCTCTCCAAACCCAAAACCTCTCCAAGCTGCCTGCAGAAATTTGGTTTATCGCTCCCCACTGTTCGGATTTCAAAGCGGGGGGGGTGGGGTCTTTGCGTTCCCAAAAACTTCTCCTCCTGCCTGGCATGTTAATACCTACACCCCATCCCTCCACAACCTCATTCCACCAGTGAACAAACCGCAGAAGGGTCACGGAGCGAGAAAAGGAGAACGATCTCACAACCTTTAGGCATTTTCACGTCCAAGCGCTCATTCCTCACGACACGGCGAGCGCTTTTGGGAAAGAGGTTTAGGATAAGCTGCAGCAAACCGTGACCTCACCTTTCCTTACCCGGGACATTGTGTGCGTTTCCTAACTAGTGCGGGACGTAGGAACTGAGCGTTTTGTTGCGGAGGTCGAGTATCCAGCCTTGTTGCCTGCCTTACCTGTCCCATCCGCCGGTCCTCGGTGCGTCGTGTCCGGCCAGCAGCGTCCCCAGGTGAGTCAGCGGGTTGACCGGGTCGGGGGACGGAGGAGGGGGGTACAGGTGAGCGGTATCCGCCTGGGAGTCTCCTGGCTGGTGCCTTGATGATGCTGGAATTTAGAGGGTTTGTGTGGATTGTGTTAGATGAATCGGTGTGGGATGCGGGGCTTCTGACTTTGTAACTGTAGAAAAACTGTGGAGGTTGTAAAGAACAGCAGTTTTTTTTGTTTTGTTTGATTCCTTTCTTTTTTTTTTTTTTACATTTCTTTTGCATCCCATTCTGTTGTTTGTCTTGTTTGTGAGGTACTTTGTAAGCGCTACAGCTATGTAGTTATTAGTAAAATTAAACGAACGGATATAAAATCGGAAAAAAACAGGCTGTTGGTGACCGTTAGTCATCAACAGTTAAGTAATGTTAAAGTGAAATCAATCAAAGATGGGATTGCAACAGCACTTGCAGGCTATGGTTAGTGATTTGCAGCCGAGTCTACATCAGGATGACTGAAGCTGACAGAGTGCAAACATAAGGGTAAATAAAACCCAATCTGCAATTTTCTTCTGGGTACATATATTTCACCGTCAAAGGTTTTCCTGTAACTTGTTTGTTTCATAACTTGTAAAAAATGTTTCCCCTTCAATTGCTGTCTGAAATTAGCTGAGAAAACTGTTAATTGTTATTGAAATAAAATCAAATAGTTATTGTTGATAATGAGCTTTGCAGGAACTTGAGGACACATTTGGATTGTTTGAAAAGCTATTTATCTCGTTTCTTATGACTGAATGGTGAAGGTGTGGGCTACCAAGCACTGAAGAGAGAGAATTGTTTTCAAAGGCTTCTTGGGATTTTGCATAATTATTGTGCCTACATCTAGGTTACAAATGAAATGAAACAATGTTGATTTAATGAGGGGAACAAAAAACAATTTGTCTAATATGTCAGTAAATAGCTGTGAGTACCTCTAGTAATCATCAAAGTTAGAATGATCAGAGGTGGTGCTGGTATTCTCAGACTTGCCTAAAAATAGATGTGCGTGTGAGTGGAGAGAGAGAGAGAGAGAGAGAGAGAGAGAGAAAGAGAGAGAGAGAGAGAGAGAGAGAGAGAGGCGAGGCAGCGCTGGGTTCACACTGGTTGCCTGGAGGTGAAGCTCTGCAGGCAGACAAATACAGTGGCAGGCAGAAAAGCAGACAGGCAGAAAGACAGATAAGCAAGCAGTCAGTCAGACAGGCAGAGCAGAGAGACAGGTAGAGAAGACTACGCAGTGTTTACAGGAACCACTGCACTCAGACAGGTTGGTGTGTTATCCAGAATCAAAGTAATTCACTATGGAAAGATGAGATTTACATTTTTAAAGTTGAATAAATCATAGTGGACAAAACATTTTCTGCCCTCTGGCCTTCATCAGTATCTCAAGTATCTCTCAGGTAGGCAAGACTAAACAGACACACAGCCATACAGTCAAGCAGGCAGACAGTCAGTCAGTCAGATGGATATGTAGGCAGACAGGCAGACAGCAAGGCAGGTAAACAGGCAGACAGTCAGTTATACAGGCAGACAGACGGTCTGTCAGGCTGAAAGGACAGCAGATAGTTAGACAATTAGGCAGTCAGTTATACAGGCAGACAGTCAGCCAGTAAGATAGTTAGGCAGGCAGACAGTCAGTCATGCTGTAATACGGGCAGGCAGACAGTCAGCCAGTCAATAAGGCATGTAGGTAGTAGGTAGTAAAACAGGCAGGAAATCAGGCAGTCAGACAGTGAGGCAGGCAGGTAGACAGTGAGTGAGACAGGCAGATAGACAGTCAGTCAGTGAGACAGGCAGGTAGACAGTGAGTGAGACAGGCAGGTAGACAGTGAGTGAGACAGGCAGGTAGACAGTCAGTCAGTGAGGCAGGCAGGTAGACAGTCAGTCAGTGAGGCAGGCAGGTAGACAGTGAGTGAGACAGGCAGGTAGACAGTCAGTCAGTGAGACAGGCAGGTAGACAGTCAGTCAGTGAGACAGGCAGGTAGACAGTCAGTGAGACAGGCAGGTAGACAGTCAGTCAGTGAGACAGGCAGGTAGACAGTCAGTCAGTGAGACAGGCAGGTAGACAGTGAGTGAGACAGGCAGGTAGACAGTCAGTCAGTGAGACAGGTAGGTAGACAGTCAGTGAGACAGGCAGGTAGACAGTCAGTCAGTGAGACAGGCAGGTAGACAGTGAGTGAGACAGGCAGGTAGACAGTCAGTGAGACAGGCAGGTAGACAGTGAGTGAGACAGGCAGGTAGACAGTCAGTGAGACAGGCAGGTAGACAGTCAGTCAGTGAGACAGGCAGGTAGACAGTGAGTGAGACAGGCAGGTAGACAGTCAGTGAGACAGGCAGGTAGACAGTCAGTCAGTGAGACAGGCAGGTAGACAGTGAGTGAGACAGGCAGGTAGACAGTCAGTGAGACAGGCAGGTAGACAGTGAGTGAGACAGGCAGGTAGACAGTGAGTGAGACAGGCAGGTAGACAGTGAGTGAGACAGGCAGGTAGACAGTCAGTGAGACAGGCAGGTAGACAGTAAGTGAGACAGGCAGTCAGTGAAACTGCTAACAGTAGCAGAGTCAACATCTGGTTCCAATCTGAAGCGACTAACAAGAAGTGCTGTGTGTTCATCTCAGTATGGGCTCCAGCTGTCACTCAAAACCCAAACCACCTACCAGCCAACCAACCACAGACTCTGCCTGTCTCACCGCCTCCATACCTCTCTTGTCTCTCTCTCTCTTTACTGGTCTTTCTCACATGGTCTCTCCTCTCGCTCTACTTTTCGCTGTCTCTCTCTCTATACATATACAGGTCTACCACAGTATATATACTATACACATGTTCTCTATCTCTCTCTCTCTCTCCCCCTCCTATCTCTCTGATCTCACAACCGCAGAACTGATACGTTTTAATTTCAGCGTGAATCCAGCCTGCCACTCAAATTTATAACCCCAAGCATATTGTATATATAACCTATATTTCTGTCTCTCCCTGAAGTATGTTGTATACATAACCCAGATTTCTTGACCGATCTGTCTCTCCCCCTTTCCTCTCATCTCACTCTTTCACCTTTCTCTGTTGCTTTAATCTCAATGTTTTCCTTCCCCAACCTTAGGAGAGGACAGTTTCAATCACACTCTGCTCATCCTTAATGCTTCACAGACTCCACATGCAGCTGTAAAAAAAAATCCCAGAGAGCAGACTGCAATTGAATCAACCTAGATAAGGATTTGATGCTAAAGCTGCACTTGGCAAGACTTTTATGTAAAAACACATCCGTCTTATCAGGCTAAATCAAGTCAGACTGCAACAGAGAAGTCTCATCCCCACTAATTGGCCACTCGCCTATAGCCTCTCTCTCTCTATCTCCTATAGTCTCTCTCCCTTTCTACTCCATATTCACTCAACTATACACCTATCGTTCACTTTCTCTCTCCTCCACTCCACATGACAAACCCTGAAAAATGTATTTTCTGTCAGGACCGACCCAGGCCGTCAGAGATCTGCGGGGTTAACAGCGGGGTTTCTAACACACTGTACTGCAGAGACAGACATCCCATAGAGAGAGGGCCTGTCTGACTCATGTAGCATACACACTCACTCTCACTTCTCTCTCTTCCTTCATATTCCTCATCCTCTAATTCAATTTCTCTCCTTCCTTCCACTTCTCCACCAACCTCTCACCTCAAGCATAAGGTAAGAGTGTAAACTGGGAAAGTCAATTGAGTATACACATGGTATGATGAAACTGTCCTGCATCTGCTATACAATGACAGCATTCAGTTACACTAAGGCAATAGTGAATTCCCTATCACTTAACAAGTTAAAGGATAAGGCTGGTGTTTTTTAATGCATTGCTTACCGCCAACAAATCCTATGAAAATAACAAAATCAGCAATGATTTTGTTTTGCCAACAAGTCTCGTCCATGTAGCCGGTGCCCAATGAAGCCATGTCCCAGCAGCCATAGAACTCCATTGTATTAAAAAAACTATTAAAACCCGTCACAGAGCCATGCCGTTGCTCTGGGCAACATATTTCATCATCGCGATGCACCCGGCCAGCCGACTTTTTCGTCAAACAACTTAATAAGCCCGCTGTAAACACTTTGCGATCTCAGGAAAGTAGTTCCGTAGCACTGAAAATAGTCCCCGGTGTAATGAAGAATTTGTTCCCATTTGAATTTGATTTGGTAATAACTACAACAGCCTGACTTTTCGTGGTAACAGTTAGCGATTTTTAAATTGAAACTATGTCTTTGTGATTGTTTCTGTATTTCAAGGTTTTTAGCTTACAATTGGAGCCAATGACTTCCGGGTTGACGGCTAAAAACGGTACGTGGGAAGTCAGAAAGTAACGGGAGTAGAGCAAACACATTATTGATTTTGTTATTTTCATAGGATTTGTTGACGGTAAGCAATGCATTAAAAAACACCGGCCTTATCCTTTAAGTGATAGGGAATTCCATTTTAAATGTTTCACATGCATATATGCCATTTGGTAGCAACTTTTATCCAACGTGCCTTGTGGTATCATGAGTTCATAAATTTTTAGTATCGTGGTGCCAGCCAGAATAAAACACATAACTCAGGCAGTGTCAGTGCCACCTCTATCCTACACACTGGAGTACACTGCAGCCTCTTTCTAATGCATTTCATTCACAATAGATGAAGCCCAACCAGCCTTTGCTAACCATTATAATGCAAACCTTTAGCAAACCAACAAACTAATTCATATGTGAACCTATTTAAATATATTTCCATGTTGTCTCAATGGGCGTGTCAGCCGAGTTTATATGCTATTTGGTTTTAATCCATCCATCCATTTAATCCATTGTGGTATCATGATTTCATACATTTTTGGTATTGTTGGTGCCAGTTGAAATGAAACACATAACCCATGCAGCTGTAGCACATTGGCAACTCTTTCAAATACATTAAATTTAGCATAAAATCCACTCTTGTTGACGTGGAGATGATTTTATTTGTTCACAAGAAATTATGCAAGTGTGAAGCCCAACCAGTCTACGCAAACTCCTGTCATGCTAACCTCTAACAAACTGTCAAATTGAGCCGTAGAAACTTTCCCACAGCACACCAACAACAGGGTCAAATGTCTGTCATCCACTAACACCTGTCACCGGTTCTCAACCTCAGGGTCACAACCCCACCAAGGGGTCACAGGATGGTATCAGGGTCATGAGTGATTTATAGAACGTGAAAAAAAGTGAATAAGATAAATATGTAATTATATTTAGAGTGATGGGAACAAAATGCTTTTTTTTGGTGAAATATTGAATAGTTCCTCAAGCATTTAAGAGAACATTGAAAGTATCATGAGTTTATGATTCTGTATAATTGTGCCCAGTTCACCGAGGGTTGTGAGCAGGTGATTCTTGGTTTTAATGGTTACACTTTTGTGGACTGAGAGGTTCAAACCTGCTTCCTTCACACTGGCAATCATTCATTTTCTAAATAAAAGTTTTCAAGGAACCTTCATGCGGTAAAATCTTCCATTGGGGAGTCGATTGCTGTCTCCCCATTCCGGAGAATTCTTTGATGTCGCTTGATGCTGATTTTGCATCCCTCATTGTGGGCATTTGATTTAATTTATTTTGGGGTCCAAACTGCTGCAAGCTTAAGCAATGCATTAGTCTATTGATATCTGTAGGATGGCAACATCATCTTCTACTCACCTTTCCTGCCATCCTCCACAATGTCCGGCTCATCCATGCTGGGCGGAGTGACTGCTGATATTAGGAGGGAACGTTCCTCAGGACCATCGTCAGTCCCAGGATGTTTTCACAGCTCCTTTGTCACTGCTTTAAAGATCATTTTAGGGTTAGCATTGGAAATCTACTTTGTATATAGAATGGGCATGCAACAGTTTCAGAGTTATGTGCCCTTTGTTGAAATTCATGAAGTAGTTTTTCATAATATTTCTGATGATAAAATATGATAAAAATACAGGTTGTTTCAACATATGCAGATGTTTTTCTGGAGGATTGAAAACACCTTAAATGAAGTGTCCAGCAAGAGTCCAGCAAGTCTGAAAGCTTGAAATTCAAAAGAAAGAGGCTTCCCAGGCAGCTGTCCACTTTAGGTCAAGCTGGCTTCATCTTGCATCTTGATGGTCTGTTGAAATCAGATGGACATTCCTCTGCTGTTGGAGCCACTATCTGTGCAAAGTCATCTTTTCCACAATTAACAAAAAACCTTTTCTAATTGGAGGCCATACACGGGTGTGGCTTTGAATGGCTTCTATGGACCCAAAGGACATGAAACCTAGTTTACAGAAGACCATGAAAACTTACAAAAGAAGTAAAAATATAAAAACATACCAGAATTTGAGTTTCAGGGATTCTAAGAGACAGCACTATTTTCTTCTAAAACAATTTCTGAATTAAAACACAGATAAGATTTACTGCACTACTTTAGCAGTAAGACTAGGGCTGCTAAAGCTTTGAAATGGCTATAAATAATTCAGCAATAAATAATTATGATTTCTTCTCAATTTTCCCTATGGGAGCTGACCTGAAGTCAAGTTGTCCTCCTGTAGCTTTTTGGTCAAGTTCCTCTTGTTCTTCTTCTTCTCATTCTGGTTCTTCAGCTCCTTTCCATGTAGAAGTTCCATATGCTGTAGTGATGTACGTTTATCCCACAGACAGATCTTCCATCCTCATAGTTTAGCAGTAAAGGAAACAGCTTGATCAACCAGTCAATCAATTAAATAATCGATCAGCTTTGCCAGAGAGCGTATTCTACAATGCATTCACTGCACCTTAAAGTGGATCTACAGTAAGAAGGGATGTCAGCTGCAAAAGGTGCTGACGTGTATGTTTATGTGTATAAGTGAGTGTGTGTGTGTATGTGTGCACTCCATCCCGGATCTGTTATCTGACCATTGGTCTTGGTGTGCACGAGAGAGAGAGAGTTTGTGTGTGTGTGTGTGTACAATGCAATGTGTACGCTACTGTATCTCTATCTCTGTTTGTGTGGATAAGGAGATAATCACCTGTTGCTGGACTGCAGCTTTCTCACACACACCTTTCTCTTTGGCAAACACTGCAGATAAGTGGAAGCTGTGAGTTTTTTAGTTAACATTTATAAAACATTTATTTTCTGTCAGGCAATCTGATTGGTCGGGTTTGAACCGTGCTGTTATTCCTGTGGTAACCAGAGATCTAGTTTGAGATCTTTGTTGTTTTCTCCTGTTTTTTTTATATGCATGTACTACTTTGGAGAAAACACATACATTGGTAACTGTTGTATAAAAGCCAAAATACCCATGAGGACGTTCTTTGTTGTGTTTATGGTCACTTTGGTGATGCATAGTCAAGTTGTATTTCCAGTAAAGAGCACCCTCTCTGGTATTATTGCTTATAGCTTGATTAACTTTAAAATGTTGAGAATTGACATAAAGATTTTTAAAAGTCCTGCTTCTTACGGTGTTCTACTGCTGGACCTTTGAGACAGGACAAGTTTTGTGAGGAAAAGCCTATAATTTTTTTTCCAAGAAAGTAATTTAGTTCAGTGTGTCATTTAAGAAAGAAATTGTCTGCAGTATTAATGCAAGATAGATGCAGGATAAATCCATGAAAGTGGAGAAAGACTGCTAATTTGTGTTTTGGTTTAATTTGAGTTTTGTTTCCAGTAGTTTGTCAGAATCATGGATAGGACTTTTACATTAACTGTAAAGGATCAAACTTGATAATGAAAGTTAAATATGACTTGTAAACAACATAACCAACCAGTAATGTTTGGTATTACCAGTAATACCAGTGGTATTTGAGGAAGTAGGTATAGTGTAACCCCAACATGCTACATATTTCCAGGGAACTAGGCTGATAGGGTTTGTATATTCTTAATGCTCAGGATCTGCAACCAAAACCAAAACCGATTACAGCCTATCTTCACACACTTGACTACACTTCTCTGAATTAAACTCTAAAAACTTTAAAAACATTTTCTCGGATTTTTCCAATACTCTATTTCAGTGTTTTCCTTTTATTACAGCTAATGATTAACTAGCCCAAGTTAACCCTTATCTTCCATGCTGATGTGTGCTGCAGTCTGTCTGTGTGTTACACAGTCAGTGACAGAGGCTGCTAAGCACATTACAGCCTGGGGGAGCTTGTGTCTGAAGAAAACAAACAGCGGGGCTCAACAAGACGCCTGTGATTGCTATCAGACGGCAGGGAGAATAAAGCCGAATACCAGCCACAGTGACTGTTCCAGAAATACATACTTCATACATGCTACAGCTGACATTATTCATCGCCAACTGTGACCCAGAGTGAGATTAATGGACATTTAGAAGCTCTGTGAAAGGTCTTTGGTTTGTTTGAGCCAACCTGAGCTGCCAGAGGAACAGTTTGAACTTCCCAGATCGATTGGATGTGTCACATCAGTCAAACTCAATCGAGCAGGGATGTAAAGAGTTTGGAAGGGATTGATCCAGAGTTGAAAAAGAAGCTGATTGAAATAAATGTGTCTTCTCTGTATCTTTTCCTTGGCCCTGCATACACATGAGCATGGCTTGCCTGGATTAAACCTCCAGATTTCTCATTAACCGCATGACTATTTGAATTTTGCAGTTATGAATTACGAAATTCCAAAGTTTAAATGATTAATGAGCGGACATGAGAAGCCAATGGGGCTGGATCCAGGGACAGGTAAAGGAAAAAAGACTGCATCTCCAATTAAATCTGAATGAATTCATGGACTTATCTGTACTAAATGCAAATACAGTTGGTTGATGAGGTTTTGGTTGCATTAAAAGAATAGCGTCATAATTTGTAATATCACATTTGTGGGAATTCTTTTTATTTATTTATCTTAACCTTATTTTAACCCCTTGAATTGAAAAATATTTCAAAGCTGCACCAGGCAACTTCAATGTTAGGAGCTCTAAATGTCAACGAGCTGTAAGATGTCAGTAAACGTCACACAGCTCGCTCCTGTTTAGCAACCGGCCGGTCTGTGATGCTTTATACCAAAGACACCAAAGAGACGAGAGAGGAGAAGATCTAACACTGGTGAGTCCAGCTTTCTCTGCTCACTGCTGTTTAGGAAACAGATTGTTTTTCACTTAGGTTTTGATTCATCACTTCCTATGGGCCGAAGAGTGTCCATACCCAACACCAGAATCTCATTTGGGCAAACGATGAATCTAAATCGTCTCAATTAGCGGAAATGGGACGGTCTTCTCTGTTGCAGTCCTACCTATTTTTATATAAAAATCTTGCCTAGTGCAGCTGTAACTTGTTGTATAGTAATGTGTTCTGCAGAAGCCACAGAGTGATGTTAGGGTCAGGTGAGAGTTCCTCCAGTCCACCAAGTGTAGTTTGAGTGGACATCAGGGGAGGAAATCTGGAGAATGCATTAACATCTCCTGCTCCCTAGGGGGCAGCATTAAAGTGAAATCCAGGCCAGGCCTCTCAGATATGGATTTGTCAGTTTCAGCATCATGGGACGCTGTTGTTGTAGTTGTTGCTTCTGGATAAAATGTAGAACAGGATTGTAAACAGCACAAAGATGCCAAAAATGCTTCCTAAAATGCAGTCACTCTGTTTCTTTTGTGACACTGTCCTCAAATTCCTCCTTCCTTCTTTTTTCCTTCATCTCTTGCTCTTTTCTTCCCTTGCTTTCTTTCTTCATCTCCTCTTCTCTAATGAAGTGATCATTGATCTTTTGTGCTTTGTCTTCTTGAGCATGTAAAGCTGACAGACCAATCCCTCTGTTAGACTTCATTTAGGAAGGGAAGAACGCAACGAGATGCAAGAGCACATCCAAGAAGGCTGTCTTTAAAAAGCCCAAAGTGCTCAAACTTGTCCCGGGATGAGGGGAACAAGGGCAGTTGTCTTCAAAAAGTCCTGGAGCTGGACCCAGGATTTCATGCTATCTTCCAGACTATCCCCAAAACACTGATTTGACTGTGCATTGCACCGTGAGAAGAATATGTTTTAAAGTTTCCATCCTGCCTCAGCAACTTCAGGCTTCTATAGAAGAGGTTGTATGGTAGCTTGGAAAGTTACAATAAAATTATGATATTTATTTCAACCTTTTCCCATCCTGAAGCTCCCCTGCGAGGAAAATCAGGGAGCATGAAATCCAACAGTTTATTTTTCATTCCTAGACTTGAATAGACCTTTCAAGAAACAGCCACTGTTTAATTTGTCATAGAAATCTCTCACTCATGCCAACATCAACAACTTTTGTCGCTCCTTCTCAATAAGTAGCTATGTAAACCGTGCGGTTGGTTAGCACTCTACTATGTGGCGTCAAACTACTCCATGATATGCATTTTGCCTGCATTGCGATATTGAAAGCAAATTCAGTATTGCAATGCAGGTTCAGTGAGTTCATGTTCAGTGAATTCATAGAATAGTTATATAATATGATATAGTTTTACAATTAGAGTATGATGTATGATAGTAGGATCGTTTATATTTAGGATTTTGGCAGTGTGAATATACTTCCAGAGCCAGTAAGGAGAACAACACATTTTTCTTTCCCCTATAGCTACATTAAATACAACAGTCCTCTAAATGATCCCAGTGAAGAGGGAAATCTCCAGTCCTTTATTTACACCTCAGCTAGGTAAGAAACACACTGTCACTACTGCTAGCAGTCTGAATGCCTCCAGGAAGGCGGCAGTCAACCACCATCCAGTCAATGAAATGTTTAACGAGAAAGTATTAAGACGCAGCTGAATGTTTCTTTTAGAGGATAATTATAGAACATATGTTGCTCTGTGATCCATGGTGTGTGGGGGAGCAATGTTGTGTGTGTGTGTGTGTGTGTGTGTGTGTGTGTGTGTGTGTGTGTGTGTGTGTGTGTGTGTGTGGTGGATGGACTGCAGCAGTAGTGGGATTGCAGTAGACTGGCGGACAGTGTATGGTTGCAGAGGACGGACTGTGAGGGAGACAGGAAAGGGGTTGGAGGGGGGTGGGGGTGAGGGGGGGCGGTTGCTGCCATTTAGGTAGAGAGAGGCATACTAAGGAGTCTTTGTGCCCCCCTACACACACACACACACACACACACACACACACACACATGTCCCATGGTCCGGTATGGTAGGAGGTTAGTCAAACAGCTTCAGGCTCGTAGGATTTAGTGGGAGACCACACTCTGAGACAAACATCAAGAGAGATTGGACTTGTCTTTCTGTGTGTTAAGATAAATTTATTATTTATTTATTATTTTTGGAGCAATTTAATTTCAAATATCTGAATCTGTTACAGTATCTCTTTTTTGGTGATGTGTGCTTGCCTGTAAGGTTCGACCGATATAGGTTTTCGAAGGCCGATACCAATATCTTTCAACTGAAGTTGCTGATATTTTGTGTCGATATTCAATATCTTTAAATCTGATGAATTTACATGCCAAAAATTACAAGTATTCAGTGTTTCCCCAAGAATTTCATTGGAAAAGCCTCTGAAACAGCATTTAGATCATCTTGGGACACTAAAACTCTCCACTGAAACCCAAACTAATGAAATTCTTTTGAGAGGGTTAGCAGCTCGTTAAGGTTCAATTTTACATGTAACTGTAGTCAGGGAGGAACCTCCTTTATATTGCCAATAATACTGTTTGTTTGTGTTTCCCTCTCTGCTCATCACATCACTTTCCATCCCTTCTTCTCTCTTTCATTAGGTTTTAAACTTTGAAAACTTATTTCCTCGCTCCTCACTTTTACCTCAAGGCTCACTCTCACTCTTTTCATCTGTCGTCTCCTCTCATTTGGACTTTCCTCCTCCTCCCACACCTTCCCTTGTTTCTTGCACTCCCCTTAAATCTGACATGCGACTGGTGATATCTACTGTCTTTCATCTACTGCCTGTCTGTGTGGAGTGTGTAAATGTGTGTGTAGGAGTGTGTGTGTGTGTGTGTGTGTGTGTGTGAGAGAGAGAGAGAGAGAAAGAGAGAGAGAGAGAGAGAGAGAGAGAGAGAGAGATGAGAGAAGTGGGCAAGGAGAGGGAATTGGAGACACAAAGACAAAGAGACAAACAGAGACGTAAACAGAGAAAGGAGCCATTGTGCCGTACGCAGGGTGCTGAGTCATCACTCAGCCCGGAGCCAGAGGATGACCACAAGGTCTGGCTGGTGGTCCGGCAGCGATAAACCCCCCGAAGGACCCGAGGAAGAGAACTGGCTTTCATGCTGCCTGTTTGAATTGACTGTGTGCCCTGAACATAAACACTTCCCAGACATCATCATTATCCTTCTGCTGCTGCTGTTAGAACTGATGGCCTACAGGAAGACTGCCGGGGCAGATTAGGATAGGTGTGTGTGTGTGTGTGTGTGTGTGTGTGTGTGTGTGTGTGTACTGTTTTTGTGAGTGTGTGTATAGCCCTATATTAGCAACAATTGCTGTGTTCCCTAGCCAGGTGTTTGGAGCTGAGTGTTTTACGATGGGGCAGGACTGGAATGTCCCACTGCAACACACTCCCATCATCATCATCATCATCATCATCACAAACACACACACACACACAACAGGAATTTTCTGGTGTTTTTACACACTCTAATTTCTCATTGTAGCATAGATTTGTGTTCTCCTGTGTAGCTCAATGGGTAGAACATGGAACCAACACTGTCAGGGTTAGGAGTTTGAGTTTTTACACTATTAGATTGGATCAAATTGTCCACCACAAGACTCTAATTGTACTCTCTGCTTGTGTTGTAGTGAGGTCAGGGTGTCTTTTTTCAACATAGGGTAACACTTCATTTGGATAGTCCAATGTTGATACCCAACAAAGTATCAGGTGGCAGAAGTAACGTAAAGTGTCACTTGCCTATTTGGTGCATCTCCACTCTAGACTATGTAATCCTAACCCTAAAATTAATCCTAAAAAAGACATTGAATATCTATACAGTACTTTTCACATTATTGTGAGTATCAGCTGAAACTCAGCAGACTTTTTACTGACACATTATAGTTGAGTATCAGCATTGGACTATCCAAATAAAGTGTGACCCAATATAGCGCCAACAGCTACAGCCAATCTGTTACCTTATACACATAATGCCGTTACACAAACTTAAGAGTTAATATTCTGATACTTGATTCTCTTTGGTTTGCAAAACAATAAGCTTGTGAGCTAACGTTAGCTAGCAACTTCTTCTTCTTCTTCTTCTTCTTCTTCTTCTTCTTCTTCTTCGGTAAGACACGATCACATTGCATATAAATTGTAGGGTACATTGTCTGTTCACTACAGTTTACAGTGCATTGTGGGTATTTTATAGTGAACTATATAGTGGATCAAATTCATCGTTTCGGACACTAGCACAAAATGGCGGACACACTATATAGAGCATTATTTCTGTAATAGGGAACGGTTTGGAACAGAGCCAGTGTCTTGCTAAAGGACACTGCAGCAGGGCGGATGCTTGCCGACTTGAACCCGGGTCGTCTGGTGTCTCCGCTCACTACCACCCTGCTAGCCCACTGTTCAAACACCCTGTCATGTTACCACAAATAACCCCATCTGTCTCTCTCTCTCTTCCCCCATCTCCCCTCACAGTTTGATCCAGTTCCAGCCCAGTCCAGTCCAGCTGTGAGCGACCCATCTCCCAGATCAGTATCATCAGGATGAAGATGAGACATCTCAGCGCAGTGTGTGGGTTCATCCTGCTGGCCTTGGCCGCCATCGCCACCGCCAGACCGAAAGCAGGTCAGCCTAACAATATTGTGAGAAATAAGAGGAAAGAGAGAAAGAGGAGAGAAAAAAAGAGGAATGTCCTGTTCACTGTTTTGATTAATTTCCTCCCAAATGGCGGTTGGATTTCAGGACACAATAAAACTATACATTTGGACGTGGTTTACAGTAGATCTGCAGCTTAAGATTGACTTGATTTATATTTCCAGACAACCAAAGAGACTAAAAACTGGACACATTACTTGCAGGATCATAAAAATCAATCGAGTTTTTTCAAGCATGTCTGCACAAAAGTAGCATTCCACGACAATTTCTCATGTCTATTTTTTTACTGACATTGTAAGACTCTTCTTTTGTGTTACGGCCTTCACTTCTAGTCCAGCTCTTGCGAAGAGATTTTGGATGTGCATAAATCGAACGTCTCGCTTCCAACTCATAAAGCCACACCACAAACACAGGCTCACTTCATACCTCATCCGAGACTGCTGTGTTTTTGAACCGAGATGATGTTACAACGTGGGAGTACATTCGCAGAAAATAAAGACAAAAACAGGTTCTTTGTGGCAGCTGAAGTCATGGAGATGTCGGGGTTAGGTGGTAAATAATGTGAAAGTGATATTGGTTTGACAATAAGGCATTATTTGTCTGCCATTGCATTATTCCAGACAAATCTGAAAAAAAATAACCCGAATGAAAAACACACACACACACACACATGCACACACACACACACACACACACACACACACACACACACACACACACACACACACACACACACACATTTACATATCCACAAAAGAAAAACTAGTTTACCATCCCATGTATATGTTCAGTAGGAGACTCTTACTGTACAAAAACCTTTTCTACATTTGTAAAATATGCATTTGTTTTCCACTTTTTTCTGTATCTGTTTTTCTGTTTTTTTCCCTTATGTTCCATCTCCATCCTCTTCTCTACCAGAAACCCAGAAGAAAATCCCATTTTTTTAGCTCAAAATTGACCATTTTCTATTTGCCAGTAGAGCTGACGTCTCCTCTAGCCACTCTCTCCCTTTATTTTGTTGTCATTTACCCATCCAGTGTCGATCTCTCCCATCCCTCCATCCTAGATCCTCTAACCCTCTTCCACTTACTCCTATCCCAGGTCCTGAGCAGAAATGCAAGTCTGGTCCGGTGGATCTGATCTTCATCATCGACAGCTCTCGCAGCGTTCGGCCTCATGAGTTTGAGACCATGAGGAAGTTTATGATTGACATCCTCAGCACTCTGGACATCGGACTCAACGCCACCAGAGTCGGAGTGGTTCAGTACTCCAGCCAGGTGGGTGCACAGCGTCTCCTCTCTTCACCCTCTTGTTTTCCTTCATTTCATTCCTCCTCCTCATCATTCTCTCCCTCTTCTTTATCGCCCACTTCTACCTCTGCCTCTTCTCTCAAATGTGCAGAATAAATTGCCTTGAAGACTGTTTATATTTATGGTAATCCTCTCTTCTTAGAAAGGTGGAAGAGTCCGCACACTAAACTGCGTTTTACCACTTTTAATTGACGTTTTGATCAGTCAGATTTTCATCAGGTCATGTCAGAGTAAACACTTCCTCTTAGGTATATATCAATAGACCAGAAGTCACATGATCTGAAAATAAATCAACACAAAGGAAAAGAGACCAAAACATTAATTATTACTCATGACACCTCAATGGACACAATGAGGCCAAACAAACGTGTATATTACGAGTACTAGTAAACATATATGTCACTAGTGATGAAGTTAATAAAGGAATATGCAGTCAAAATTCGTATTATTGGTTATTATAGCATACCGTATTTCCTCTAATAGTGGCCTGTAGTCAATTAAAAGCCGGGTCTCCGATAATGGTCGTCGACACGAACAAATAAAGGCCGGTCTCAAATACAGGCCAGGGGAAAAAACAAAGGAAACAAGACAAGGTCAAAACCTAGTATATGGCTGCACCGTGTCCGTCTCCTCTCTCCGCCGCTGCCTCTCCACCGCGCCCACGGCCCGCATTGATCCTCCCGATCCAAGCCCCGGACCCCCGCCGAAATCTCGGCCAGATCACCGGGAACACATCGGTGCCCAGGTTCAGTTAGCTTCAGTTAGCTTCAGCTTACATGCAAACAACGGTGGATACCGGTAAACTCCTGGTGCCTGTTATACATGTAACTGTAGTTTGTAGTAACGTACAAGTGCCACAAGACGGCTCGGCCGGCGGAAGTCTCTGGAGCATGCCGTCGTCGATTACCGTAATTATCGTAATGCATTGCAGTAACAAAAAAACGTCTACCTAACGTACCGTAACAGAAGCAGATCAGAAAACAAGGAGGCTTCGTACTAAAATAGGAGCAAATATACTTATCAAACAGAGGGAATCAGAAATAAAGGCCTGTCTCTAATATAAGCCTGCTTCCAATAAAGGCCTGGTACCCTCTGCAGTTGAGGTAAATAAAGGCCCGGGCCACTATTAGAGGAAATATGGTACATAGTTATGAATTCTGGCATAGGGCCTAGTGCCTCTTCAAAGCTTAGTTTTCATCTGCTCACCTCTCTTCTCCCCCTTTTCATCCTCTCGTCCTCTTCCTCTCCTTTCCTCTAATTCATTAATCATTGCTGTGGCCGTCTCCCATCTCCTCTCCAGGTCCACAATGAGTTCTCTCTGAAGGCCCATAACAAGATAGAGTCTATGGTGAAAGGCATCAACCAGATCATTCCCCTGGCTCAGGGCACCATGACCGGACTGGCCATCAAATACACCATGAATGTAGCCTTCAGCGCTGAGGAGGGAGACAGGCCAAAGGTACTGCATAATAGATTCACAGTCTCTGAAAAAAATCTTAGGACAAAATGGCAAATTGTTTAATTGTTTGCATTACTCTAACTTATTTAACCTGTGGTAAACACAAAGAACTATGGCTTTGAAATACCTTTAGCTCATACTCTGGGTTTTACTGCATACTCACTGCCAATAATTTGCTATGGGGATTGAACCTGTGACCTTATGGTTACAGGATGGTCTGTCTAAGCATTTGGCGAGTCTGCCACCCATACCAAATCCTCCCCCAAGTATCTCCTAGGTCTGTGGTTCTCAACATGGGGTCCGGGAACCACCAGGGGTCCTTGAAAGGGTTCCAGGGGGTCCCCAGCAAATTGATGAATCGTTAAACTTCACCATTATTTCATTTACAAGGAGTTAACACAATTAGAGAATGTAGAAGAATTACTGTTCAAAATCATATCTAACAATACAAATATTCTCAGATTTGGGTTTGAGAGACTAAATCTCATCAAATGGGGGTCCGTGGCCCTAATGTGTACTAAATTAGGGGTCCTTGATGTGAGAAAGGTTGAGAATCACTGTTCTAGGTCTCTTAGCTCTGATCCTGATGTCTTCTCCCCCCTCAGGTCCCCAACGTGGCTGTGATCGTGACAGACGGACGTCCTCAGGACCGCGTGGCGGAGGTGGCAGCCGAGGCCAGGGAGAAAGGCATTGAGATCTACGCTGTGGGAGTGGCCAGAGCTGACATGACATCACTGAGAGCCATGGCCTCCCCGCCCTTCGAGGACCACGTCTTCCTGGTCGAGTCGTTCGATCTGATCCACCAGTTCGGACTGCAGTTCCAGGATAAGCTCTGTGGTAAGACTGCAGGGCAGGAAACAAACCATCCTGTCTGGTGAATCCCAAAATACATCAGACATTTTCAGTTTTCATTTTTGAGTTTTCAAACAGAACAGGAACTTTAAATGATGGTTGGTTACCTGTTAAAGGGATTAGTAGAGTAGACAAACTTGCCAGCCACAACCAAAATTTACCAGCATTTACCTGATGGCTGATGTTAATTTGGTTTAGTTTAGTATTACAGTCATGTTATTTTATTGCAGTTATTTGTTTGGAAGTGCGACTAGGAGTTGTGCTGTTGAGTTATTTGAATTGATTCACCAGTTTTATTTCCAGTTCCAAAATAAGCCCCGTGGACAAGCTGGAAAACAGCCTGTGAAGTGTTGAGCTGTGTCATTAGATTCATTAGATTTGGTAAGACTTGGAGTTGAACATTTGATATATTTGAGTCCTGGAGCTGAACTGCTTGTTGGATTTGATTCACCAGTTTTATCAGCAATTACAGGAAACCATGACCTTGAAATTATGAGGTCCATCCTGACCTTTTAGTCAAAAATTTTTAATTCATATATTACACCTCCAGAAACAGGTGTTTACTGGTGCCATTGGTGGTTAAGAGTTTTAAAATGTTATTGATGTGAGTAAAGAATGCAAAATAAAAAAGATTAAAATAAAAGTGAGGAATGAGGGAAGTGGATTCTTTATGGGTTTGGCATCATATTTATGTAAAATCTCAATCTGAAACCAGAGAAGAGTGTCACGTTTTGCACCAGTAATGGATTACTTTTGATTTAACTCACAGCATGAAGCAAGAAAAAAGCTGCAGCGGAATCCCTGGGATTTTCAGCTCACGCTACTGGCTTCATGTGTGGCATCGCTAGATTCTGCATGTAATTAAAACACTATGCACGTCTAGCCTGAATACAAACAATCAGCATGCCCATCTAACCTCACAGAACTTAATACTTTCTCATAACAACATCCTTAAATCCATTAAGTGCATGATATTTCCTCATGCCGATATTATCATCCCAGACAAGACTGCTGCTGTAAAGAAGTCTGAACTCTCTTCTCTCTGTCTGTCCTCAGTGACAGAGGGAAAAGGAAAGGGAAGGCAGAAAGACAAACTATTAATAAGTCAATGAGTACAGGTAGATTTCACTAAGCCCAGCCCTATGATTTTTTTTTTCCATTTCCTTCATCGGGCATTCAAAATAATTTTTAAACTGCCCCCAAAATGGATGAATGAACCAACTGAACTGCTTTTTTTCATGCTGTTAATTTTCTATTGGTTGTTGTTGACAATAATGATGCTGATCATAATGATGGCAACATGATGATGTGATTCTTGTTGTTAAGAGAATTGCTGTCATGATGATTACCATGCAGCTAATCAGCTAATGATGAGGGAGCTGATATTGTAGCCAATAATGGTGATGATGATGATGATGACGCTGATGTCATCTGGTATAGGAGTGGACCTGTGTCTGGAGTCGGACCACGGCTGTGAGCACATCTGTGAGAGTTCCCCAGGCTCCTACCACTGCCTCTGTCTGCCTGGATACACTCTGAACGACGACGAGAAAACATGCTCAGGTGACTATAATGACACATATATGGGCAAATGTATTTTCCACATTAAGGGTGTGATCACATCTACAGTTTGATCTCATTGGTCCAAACCAAAACCAAACTACCAAACTAAAAGAAAAGTTTACTTTGCTGCATTTTTGTATTTGGTTTGTTCAGGTTTACACTGTTTAAGCCTAATTACACGTGAGCCAGGACTTGTAAACAAAAGTCACATGGACTCACAAGTAGCTTGTTCATTGGACACACTTTTGGTAACCTGTCATCCTGCCAGGTTAGAGATTTTACCAAACCTGATTCCAGTCTCAGTAACTTTCGCTAAGCATGATGGACTTGTCTGTCTCTTCTTCTCTGGTGTTCATACCAGTTAAGAACACATGAAGAAATGGCTGAGCATCAGTCCAGACTGCAGTTTGCCCTCAATTTTGTTATGCTAGGCTTTGCAAGCATGAGGAACTGCTCGTTATCAGATGTCAACATCTGTCTCCTTCTACCCATAAAGCCTTGTGTTTTGGGGTCATTTGTAACGAATGGTACCACAGTTCTCATGGTACCACATTTTAAGGCGTCTTGATGCCGTCGTTTGGTATCACCCGATGGCCTCATTCTCACCTGCCCAAACAATCTGAACTAAAGGAGTAAACAGTCCATAGTTTGAATAAACCGCTCCAAACATGCTTGATGTGAATGCATGTGTGTGTCTTTGTGTGCTTCAGCCATAGATCTGTGTGCTGAGGGGAAACATGACTGTGAGCAAATCTGCGTCAGCTCTCCTGGCTCCTTTACCTGCGACTGCAACAAAGGATACAAACTCAACGACGACAAGAAGACCTGCACAAGTTAGTCACACACTCACGGACACACACACACACACACACACACACACAAAATAAGTGCTGATAGCTCTTGGCTTTACATTCAGGCCCTCCAGAACCCAGAACCCCATTTTATTGGTTTTGGCTAAAGCTTTTGCTGTGATGCAAAATTTAACCTTGAGAAAAAGCATCTTGTTTTTTCCCCAAACATATTTTGCTCCAAAGAGAATACAAAACAACTCCTCTCATGTTGTTTTTATTCAGTTCATATTATTAGTAAGGCATAAATCTTGAAGAATCAAAGGTTGTTTACTTGATAAATTCTTGGTAATCAGCATTTATTTGTATGGATAGTATTTCAGACAGGATATGAGCGGGTCATATTGCTGGCAGAAATCTGATCTAACATAAATAGCTTTGCCTCACTGTAAAGACTCTTTGAAGATGCAATCGACTGCTAATTAAAGCAGACGAAACCATGGGTTGAGAGGGATTTCAGGTTCTTTCCTGTGAGGAAAAGGAATCTGGCCTTGTACGCTTAAATGTCTCCTGCGGCCAAGTAGTAGAGTCTGCCACGTGAAAGGCTTGGGTTCAAAACGGGAAAGGCTTCTCTGCGGGGAGAGGTCAACGTTGAGCGTGCAGCAGTACAGTTTCCCTGCATGAAGCCCTGAAAGCCAAAACAGCTCCCTCGCCCAGTGAGGATTCCCCTGTGTTTGACCAGCAGAGTTTTTTTGCCGCATGTTAGACCCGGCTTCAAATCTGTTCTGTTACACATGCTTCGTCAACTGACCCTCACGAGATGGTGATTCTTGTTTCTTTGCTGCTTCATGAAGCACACAGTGGTTTTGCACTATGTTCCCTCCCGCCTGAGTTTCCCTCAAGAAAAGGATTAGCTGGAGATGCTGCAATTGCATATAAAAAAGTATCTGAAGTATCTCTTCAGCTTTTAGTAGTGTAGGGTTCCTTGCCTTTGGTGCTTGAACTCTGATCAGGACAAACACTTTGTCCCGATCTTGGTTTTGTTCGAAAAAACACTATATATCCATTTTGAAAAAACAAAACAAGTATCATAGCCTGAAGTTCACCATTTAATATGTGTCAAATACTAAGGGTCCAAAGAGTTGTCACTTTGTCAACCGACTTGAGTTACCTACTATCATTTAAAAGTACCATAACATGGATTTAATTTTGTGCTAGCAATCATTTTGTAAGACTAGGTGCCACTTTTTTCAAATGGCATATATCTCATTTTGGAACAAAACTCTTCAAATAAGGGCTAGAGTAGTTGAACATGGATCATGGCTTGGTTAAGGTAAAGCTCAGGGTGAGGCCAGGGGAACATAGATGTGATCCCACACATTTCTCTGCTGATCGCCCTGCTGCTTATGGCCTCGCTGCTTTTCTCCCCCTCAGTGATCGACTACTGTTCGTTTGGGAACCACAGTTGTGATCATGAGTGTGTGAGCGTGCTCAATGGCTATCACTGCCGCTGTAACGAGGGATACAGGCTGCTGGAAGATGGCAAGACCTGCCAGCGTAAGTAGCACGCATACTGTTTACCACACAGATAACCTCACACACACTTAAACTAGGGTTAGACTGATATGATATTGACCTTTCAATAAAAATCGGATATCAGCTAGTCGATGCATACTGTGGATATGAGTGGCAACCTGCAATGCAACCTGCCAACACCTAAGAATTTCATTGCCATGGGTTTTAAGAATTTCATTAGCATGGGTTTTAATGAGTTTTAGTGTCTCATGATTATTGAATGTTGTTTCAGAGGCTTTTCCACCCTGACAAGAATACAATTCTAGAGAAAACACTGAATCTGTGTAATTTTTTTGGCATGAAAATGGTCAAAATTCTATATAAAGTATACTGGCACAAAATATCAGCTATCGGCAGCTTTAATGCAAAAATATTGGTATCAGTATCAGCCATCAAAAACCCATATTGATCGAACCCTAATTTAAACACAGTGACATAAGGAATAAACATGTCTACAGCCATACACGCACGCACACACACACACACACACACACACACACACACACACAGAAGATACATGTGCACGAACAAGCATGTTTGCACGTACACACGAGTACAGCATGTTTGCACAAGGCAGTAGCCATGCATGCAGGCACATAAGTTTATGTACAAGTGCCCACACGCTTATAAGCAGTTACATACCAACACCTGCAGGAACAGAATATAGGATCTTGTTGACAGAAAACTGTTAAATGAAGACCATTCACAACCCCCAGATAACCCCCAGAGACTTGCTATTCCCTTGAAGCCATGACAAACCCTCAAAACACCGGTAACGCCATGTAATTGAGCCATCCATTTAACCCAAATACCACAGCGCATTTTGGAGGAATGCATCCTTACACGCCTGCTGGTTCAGCTATTCTTGGCTATTTAAAAACAGCTGGTTTACATGTTACATACATGGTCATTTAGAGGTTATAAACAATGAGTGGTACTTGTATGTGCGAGTCATATTGAAGCGACTGGTTTTAATGGGAGTGTTCTTAGAAATGTATACTATGTAAGGGAATATCACTGAAAAAAAGGGAATATCACTCATTTTTTGCATATGTTTCTCGCCATTCTCTCTGATAGTTTTGTTTAGATACATTTTCTCCCATTGCCAGAAATGAGAGCACAGTACATGGTATATGCCCTACCTACTATGTCCCACAAAATAAGCTTTACAAACTGAAATCATGTCAGCTCTTACAAACACAGTCACTTGCTGGGGAAAACATAAGAAAGAAATCAATTTTTGGAAAACAAGAAATGCTCTTTGATCGATATTGATTCATGTTTTAATGATGCATTCACAGAGAACGTTTGTGCCCCTCTTAATGAGAAAGGCCTTTCTGCCACAGCAATGCTCAACTGGCCATGTCTTCTTTTGGTCAACACACACACACGCACACACACACACCCCCGTATTAACCCAATGCGTGTGTGTGTTATTTAGCCATTGACCTGTGCGCTGAGGGGAAACATGACTGTGAACAAATCTGTGTCAGCGCGCCGGGCGTCTTCACCTGCGACTGCAACGAAGGATACACACTCAACGAAGACAAGAAGACCTGCACACGTTAGTCAGGCCCTCACGCAAATACACACACACATACACACACACACAATCAGAAACACACATATACAGTAATACAGCCATTGTGTACGTCCCTCATCAGGCATCTATATTAGCACTGCAGCCTATTCTTTCTCAATTTCAATGAAGTAGAAAAGAATCAACATTTTGTAACACAAAAATTGTGTTTCTCAAATTACTGGTTAGCAAAACATCCCTTGTGCTTTCTAATGGATGAAAGTAGAAAATTTGAATTTTCCAAACAACTCCTCTCACAAACAGAACAACAGTGCCTTATACAGTAGGTTCTTGCATGCAATAATAAGTGGGACTTGTGCAATGGCAACATCTATGCTCATGGGTGCATACAAATAGAACAACATACACACAGAAAATACCTATTTATTTACACACAGCAAAAGTGCATGCAAGCATGCATGCTGTTGCACTGTTCAAACGCACAGTGGAAATAACCAACATGTTTGTGTGTGTGTGTGTGTGTGTGTGTGTTATTTAGCCATAGACCTGTGTGCTCAGGGGAAGCATGACTGTCAACAAATCTGCATCAGTGCGCCTGGCGTCTTCACCTGCGACTGCAACAAAGGATTCAAACTCAACAAGGACAAGAAGACCTGCACAAGTCAGTGAAGAAAATAAGTTTTTCTTCACCGTGTGCATCTCATCAGTCTATCTCCTCTGTGTAGCCTCATCGTTTGTCTTCCCCGGGTGTCCCTAAATGCAAATCTACTTCAAATATAGTTAAAGTGTTTCATATTCAAAGATATTTTCAGATCATTAAGTAAGGATAGATTGAGGAGAGGCAGGCAGAAATTAATAATCATTATTAATAGCCTTATTGCTCATTCCCGCTATTTCCAGGAAAACTGAGTGATTGTGGAAAATGTTTCATTACCAGTATGATTATTTGTTTTTTACTATCCTACCACTAGTAGATTATAGGTTTATAAGTTTAAAAGCTTGCACAATTGTGATTTAAGCAACACATGGCGCCGCAGCCGGGTGGGGTGGGGAAAAGTTGTGGGTGGGGGCGGAGGTATTCGATATTGCGGAAATTATCGCAATATTTCGTGAATATCACGATATTCGATATTATCGTTTATCGGCCCAAGTCTAGTAAGTATTTGTGTCTTTGCATGTGTGTGTATAACACCCTGTCAGTGTCTGTATTCTCATGATCTGTGTAGCGCTGCTGGTGTAACAATATGTTTGCATGTATGTGTGTACTTTGTATGTAACATGCGTTTATTAATTTAAGCACTGTGCATTTCCAGACCTGGACCTGTGTAACACAGTGGAGCACGGCTGTGAGCACCAGTGTGTGAGCACTCCAGGATCTTACTACTGTATCTGCCCAGAGGGTCAGCTGCTGCAGGACGACGGCAAGAGCTGCGGCAGTACGTACACTCTCTGACTCATTATCTGTGCAATATACATATATTATTATTATTATTAATAATATTATTAACTCTCTTTTCCTCCTCTACTTTTTCCTCCAGCCTGCAAGTCGGCCAACATTGACCTGGTGCTCCTGATTGACGGCTCCAAGAGTGTCCGCCCTCAAAACTTTGAGCTGGTCAAAAAGTTTGTCAACCAGGTGGGGCATTTTTTCATAAATGCAATTGTACATTTGTTATTAGACATGTTTTACCTCAAATAACACATTGCATTAAATACAATTGCCTCCTGCATTGCAATGAGTATCTTGCAAATGGATTATTAGTCCAGTCAATGTGATTCAGTGTTTATTACAACATGAGCTCAGTTGAAAAAACTGAAGCCTATTCTTGGAAAATGCTTTCTGGCATGGAAGTAAAGTACATTGTGGATTGCTAATAAAGGTAAATTAGTTATGTATTTGAGGAAAGATCATCTTCATCATCATATTCATGATTTCAGGTAGCATTTTTTCCAAGATAGATAAATAGCATTTTGGAATGAAACTCATTTGTGTCAGTATCAGATAAATAATCTACCCCTCTGATATCCTCCTCCTACTCCTGTGCATCAGGTGGTGGACTCTCTGGATGTGTCTACTCATGGCACCAGGGTCGGCCTAGTCCAGTACTCCAGCCGGGTCAGGACCGAGTTCCCTCTCAACATGTACCACACCGCTGACGAGATCAAAGCTGCCGTCATGAAGGTAAAATTATTGGTTTTCTGGATATTTGTTTCCACACCCAACATTAACATTAACATTAATTAATCTTCTTTTTAACTTTTAACACCAGAAGTATCACCAACTATATCTCCCTAACTCTAGCCATGAAATTGCCTTCACAACATTTGCAACAGTACAACTGGAATTGAAAGTGGGCATATATAAAGTTTGCAACAAATAATACCTCATTTAGAGGTGCCACAGTGTTTTAACAGTGTGTGTCGAGTGGGTGACCAAGGAGAGTAGCCTTGATTTAAATGACCTGTATTTGTAATATAAATTGAGAAATGCTCCATCCAGACACAGGCCATTGACTCCTTCTGGGCCCTGACCCTCTGTTTCAGCAATGCTGGTCTAAATTATATTTGGGATTTGAATTGTTGTTGCTCTCCTCGCCTAGGTGGATTACATGGAGAAAGGCACTATGACTGGCCTGGCCCTAAAGCACATGGTGGAGAACAGCTTCTCAGAGGCCGACGGCGCTCGCCCTCCCAACCGCAACATCCCCCGCATCGGCCTGGTCTTCACAGACGGACGCTCCCAGGACGACATCACAGAGTGGGCCAAGAAGGCCAAGGAAGCTGGTAAGACACTCTGAGCCATTCACTAGCTAAGCCTGATGGACCTGTCTGTGCTCTGTGCCGTAGTTTCCCTTCTCTAGTGTTCATACCAGTAAAAAATACCTTTAAATACTTTATCAACAATAAATCTGTCATGATGACATGTTTTCTGTAATAATATTCCACTGATTTATGTTCTAACGATAGCAAAACGTCTGTGTGTTTTAAATATACAGGTATCACCATGTACGCAGTGGGTGTTGGTAAAGCTGTGGAGGACGAGCTTCGTGAGATTGCCTCGGAGCCTGTGGAGAAACATTTCTACTACACCACCGACTTCTCCGCCATCAGCAACATCGCTGAGAACCTCAAACTCAATGTCTGCCCAGGTACAATATTCCTCCAGACCTAGACCTAGTGTAGAATGTATGGAACATCCCAAAAACACCACTCTAGTCTGCATTATTGAAAGTACACCTTTTGTAAAAATACTGTAATTTCTCATTTGTTGTGCGACAATATATTAGCAATTTCCAGGATCCGGATGAAAGATGAAACAGAATATAACATAACAGGTTTCACTGGGGTCCTGAACAGGGCGGGGAACTAACTTTTTTGATTGCAGGCCACAGTAACTGGTAAATCCAAAAGCCATTTCACTATTTTACCAGCCAAATTGGTTTTTGGAACAGAAAAAGACCTCCAAATGATGGCTGGTCACCTGCCAAAGTGACCAAAGTGGTCATAATTTCTCTCCTTGGTCGTAAATTATCATATTATTATCACCATCATCACTGTTTGATTTAATATGCATACATGTCATAATTTTATCTTCATTTATTCATTGTTGTGATTATTATTGTTGTACTAATTGTTTTCTATCACCATTGTATTCTATTACCATTGTCTTATTCTATAGCTCCATCTAGTGTCCCAAATTGAGAATACATACATAATGTTTTTCTCCCTTCTGTTCCTTTGTTCCCTCCACCTCTCTTCCTCTCTCTCTCTCTCTGCCCCCTCCCTGTCTCTCCCCTCTCTCCTCACCTCTGCAGAGGAGAGTCAGGGGGAGATCGAGGTGAAGGACCCATGTGCCTGTGAGAGCCTGGTGGAGTTCCAGCAGGCCACCATGAGCACCCTGGAGCAGCTCACACAGAAACATATCCTTTGTAAAAAAACAAAAACATTCATCTAAACCTGGGGAGCGATTCTTAAACTACAGACTTTTTCCAGTGAGTCCCTAAATAATAAAATGTTTTTTATGAGCCTGGGTCGCAGGACCAGACTAAATTTCTCGAGGCCAGGTGCCAGGGTGAGGCTCAATTTCTCATTTGGATCTCTGGTAAGAATTTGGGAACCAGGGTATTCACAACTCTTTTTCATGTGAGGCCTGGCTAAGAGGGCAGCATATACCAAATTTTGTTAGTGTTGTACAGGGTATCTGCAAGCTTCAGAAAGACAATTTGAATTGAACATTAAAAGGATGAAACCAGCAAGATTATCTGCCAGTGCAGTGAGATAATTTGACTAAAAATATCATGAAATAAGCTTTATACTTTAGATACTTTATTTTAAGATTTTCTCAGACTTTTTAAGGACCCATTCACATTTCATTTTGATTAAACATGGCTGCCATTTCAAAGTAAATGTACCTGCTTGCATGTATGGGTGTGTGAGTGAGACCGGTAGAGATAGACAGAGAAAGAAAGAGAGAAATGGGACATATAACTAATGCCAGTATGCTTGTAGGGGTCCATTAAAATGACCAAATGACCACATCTGTTCTAGTCTTCATGACAGACTATCACTTCTCTTATTCTGGTCCATCAATAAGCCATTGTTGTCTCAAACGTAGAAATACCTACAGTAGAGATCTCACTGATGTAGCAAACCCAAGACTGACTCTCACCGTCTATAACTGAAGCCAATTCATCACTTGGCAAAATGGCCCCTTGTCTGGTAAGCAAGTTTAGAAACTGTGTGTGTGTGTGTGTGTGTGATTGTATCTGTGTGTGTGTCTCACGCATGTGCACTAGTGTGTATGCGTGCGTCTGTGTCTGTCATTGTCCACTCATGGAATCCAGAAGCAGATGTGTTTGAACTGAGACATCTTCTGAAAAGACGACTTCTCTTGGAGGGATATTTTGTCTGTGAAGAACAGCTGTTTATTTTCTTAAGGAAGCGGCTGTAGGGTTGAAGGAAAGTGGACACCGTGGCTTCTCAGAGACAGAGGAACGCTTTGTCTGTTACTCCGTGTTCACACCGCTAGCAGCAACATCATCATCATGCTGCTGCCCGATGGCCGGTTCGAGCTAACAAATTGCAATAGGCGGGACACACAGCCACGCTGGTGTGTAATGGGTTGCCAATATGCAATGTCGTCCAAAAGTTCAGCTGCAGCCTACAGTTGAGGAACCAAATGATTAACGATGGCCAACATTTCTCTGGTTGTAGGAAATGAATGGGCTCTCATGCTGCTTGCACCTTAAATGCATGGATAGTGTCACATTCTCTATCTATCCATGTAGCTGTGTTCAAATAAAGAGACTTACTGACTTACTGACTTGAGACTTACTGACTTGGTAAGTTGCTTGCTTTGGATTTAAGGCCAAGATGCTTTACAGACACACTGACTATGAGGTTTAAAACAAACATTTTGGATGTACAAATTGCCCTAATCAAATTATCTGACATTTTACTACTCGAAAATGTATGTGCAAACAAACATAAACACCTGTATTTCTTTATGCATATGTATTATTCCTTAATCAACTTTCCACTGTCCGGGATGACGGCTCGTCTGGAGGACCTGGAGAACCAGCTGCTCTCCAGGAAGTGATGTGGTTGTCACGGTGACCGAACAGGAAGTCACACAAGAAGAAGTAGTGGATGAGGAGGAGGAGGAGGAGGAGGAGGGCACATCCTGGCTAGATCTATAAAAGGAGAAATCAGAAATCCTACCAATCATAGGACAAACCAAAGACTCGTTTCCCAAAGCGTTTGTAGCCTTCAGTAGGTCTGTTTCGCTTCACTCTGAGTACAATATTTTAACTCTTTATCTAAAAGTTGCTGGCATAACTTCATATTTTTCCTAGAGTTGTAAATTATCTAATTGGCAAGTTTTCTGTTTCTTAAAAAAAAAAAGCAAAAAGCAAAAAAAAAACAACATTAATTTCTCCAATAATTTCTGTCTTGTGCAAGATAGTTGTTATAGGAAGAAAAATATCTACAAACGCTTTGGGGAATCAGCCCTAGATGGATATTACATTTCCAGACCCAAAGAAACAGGATTCCCAGGACATCAATTATGCAACCTCATATCTGGGAACTTGAGTACATGTGCATATCTGTATGTACATGCACCTGTTAATGAACAGAATAATGGATACAGTATATCATCAATAAATTTAACATATGTTATTTACATTACGTATAACATATGTTATAGCGCTTCATCTGTGCAGTCACACGCACAAAGGGGATTCTGGGCCTGTTGGCTGTGTCTGTAAAATGTAAAGTGTAATCAATGTACTGTAGATATAAGCACAAAACATTATACAGTGAAAATATGAGCAGTATCTCTCCTCCCACAGTGTTGTTTCATAGTCACAAGCCGTTTGTCTGTTTGTCTTATAGTGCCCTATTTATACTTGATCTGTTTTGTATGGTTTGTTAAATATGATGTATTTATAGCAGATTTTATACCAGCGGTAGTTATAGCAGAGAAAAACAAGGAGAGGAGAGGAGAGGAGAGGAGAGGAGAGGAGAGGAGAGGAAAAATGAAGTGTTATTACCACTCCCAATATGGAATTGGCCAGGGTCATTTCAAAACAAAAGCATTGCATTTGTTTTTAAGTCAAAAATGTTTTAGTGTGCAGCCAGTGAGATACTGTAACAATTATAGATATTGGTTACTTTATGAGTCACAGTTGTACTAAAGTGAATATCAAGTACTGTAGATTAGATCTGAACCAGACTTGGAACAAACTATTATCTCTGAAATGCTTTTCCTAGTGTTGAACATTTGCTTTAGCTTGCTGGAGAGTGCCTGCTGACCAAGGACTCTCCAGTACAGGATTTAAATAAGGCCTGTGCTATTTCCACAGCAACGTCAGACATAAAACCTCAAACCTGCTATACAGGTTTCTGAACGTGACTAGGTTTCTGAAATTCATCTCAGCAAAAAAATTAATAAAAATAATGTAAAACAACCACGGTGTCCCAAACACAGTTACTGTTGTGCTAGATGTAGAAAAGAGCTTTAGTGGAATTAAACAAGATAAATCATTAGGCCTTAGAGACACATTTGGTCGTAGTGCTGGCTGTGCAGTAGTGAGTACAGCTGAATGTGATACTGATTTAGGCCACCGCCTTATTTGCAGAACCATTGTATAGACGAAAAAAGGGAAGTTTTAAAGTATCACTGCCCACTGCAGCTGTGGTCGACTCTGCTGTCAATGGAGGAAAATGTGAAGGCCGTTGTTTTGTTTTCTATAAACACAAAGATCCATGCTCAGTACACAGTATTTTACCCATAGTAAATATGGTCTTACTTTTAAAACAAATGTGTTCATCTCTCTGCACTGTGCAGATTTAAGTCTACAGTGCCTTTAGATGCTTGTTGGTTACTCTGCTGATACATGTGAAACATTGCCTACAGTGGTTCACATTATCCATGCCCATCCCAGTTGCAGAATGCACTGCCTATAGCAATACCCATCAATATGTTAATGGGTGGAATAGCAAGGGAGAAAAATATTATTTGACCCTCTTTAATATCAACTTAAAATAACGGGTATGCATGTCACAATTTGTGTTAACAAGCCATCCTCATTCCTCCCCATCTGTGTGTCAAGTCATTGGCGTCGCCTGTCCAGTCTGTCATACATCGTGTCACATTACAGTGACAGCAGGTGAGAAGCTATCACAGGGCATTGTATGTAAAATAACATGACCGCCGAAACTATGATGAGCTGTCTCGCTGTTTTAGTTTTGTATGGAAAAGGCCACCGCAGATTTATACCCCTTTATATTTGGTTGCCTGTACTTTTTTGTATATTTTCTAATAACCTTACCTTTTTTTTGTATTGTTCTGAGGACTCTCTGTATCGCAGCACAGAAGGCAATAAAGAGTGAACTTTTCATGTCTGTGTGATGCGTTTGTTGGGAAACTTTGTAATAGGGATGCACATTTTCAAAAAAAATCTTGGACGATTTGCACTCAAGTTAACGATCAAATATTGATGTTCGTTAGGCCCAAACATGTTACAAGCGCCAGGCTTATTTGCGTAAAATACAACTTTTTCAAGGCCTAGAAATAGTCAAATGAATTTTCCATACATTTCCAGACTCCAAATGATGTAATTATAACAATGAGAAGCATTCAACAACACAGGTGTAACTTTGACAACTGCTCTGATGACAAAAGTTTCTTCTCGTCAGGTAAAAAAAGTTCCTAGACAGACAAGAGTAGACAAGAGTAAACAAGCCTATTACAAGAATAACCTATCAAATGGAACATTTATTTCCTTGTGGATTACTCATTAAGTGCATTTAAAGAGCATCTCCATAGTGCTTAATTCATGTTTGTCAAAAACAAAGCCTCATAATGAGAATGAACTTTAAAACGTTTTCTCTATAGACTGTGATGCAAGAGGAAAGAGCAGTTGACTCTAAGGCCACCTTGTTTATCATTTCCAAATACAAACCAACTGACAATAGCAACAGACAATTAACTTTTCTCCATGGACTGTGATGCAGGAGAATGGAGAAGTTTGTTCTAATGGCTGGTTCTTTATTTTCTAATACACATCCAGGTATACCAATGATTTAGTTGAAAATGATGATGGTGTTCTTTAAAGTGAATCTTTTAACATTAAAAAGACCAGATGATAGAAGACAATTACAGTGAAATATATCAAAGACCCAAGGCTGCTTTACTTGTGGCTTATTGATGAAGTGAATTTAAAGAGTCTGAAAGGATGCAACAAGTTCTAGAGAAATAACTTAATTAACTTAGACAACTGCTCTGATGACAAGTTTCTTCTCAATGGGATAATAAAAGTTAATTGGGAAAAAAGAGCAAGCCTGACAAGTGAGCATAACTCTTTCAAAGAAACAAAGCTCATTTTCTTGTGGATTACCAATCATTGGCCCAGATTTACTAAATCCTAGTAGGTACACAAACCTTTGCAATGTTCAATGCAAGTCAGCACTAAGACTTGTGATGGGTGCAAGACAATTTGCTTGACCAGTCAGTGGCTATGTCAGTGGTTGTGCACATGCTAAAAGTTTTTGCACCCATGAAAGGATTTGGTAAATCAGGGGCAATGTGTTCAAAGAGCGGCTCCATAGAGAATAATACATGTTTTCAAACACAGACCTTTTTAATGACAATAAACTTCAACATGTATTCTCCATCGACTGTGATGGAAGAGAATGGAGAAGTTCATCCTAGCTTTAAAAAAAAAAAAAAAAAAAACCCCAAAAAAACACTTATAGCAAGTTTTAACTAATATACGTTTATTTGAAATGATGGGAAATTCACACAGGTGCTGTGATGGCAAAAGTCTCATTTAACAGTAATGGAGGGAAAATACTAAGACAATTACAAATAACCCTATCATGACACAAACCTCTGTGTAGATCAAGCGTGTTTAAAGGACTTCTTAGATGATTTAATAGGTTATGGAGAACTTTTCAACAACACTGGTATAACTCAGACAACTGTTCTAATGACAAAAGTTTTTTTTCTCAGTGGATAAAAAGTAGGGCCTAAAAGTTTATGGGAAGAAAACAGCAGACATCCCATGACAAGTGGGTGTAAGCCTGTCTGCCAGTCAGAGGAACAAACTCCTGTCCTTGTGGAATATTGATCCATGTGTTCAAAGAGCAGCTCCACAGAGATTAGTTATCGTTTTCAAACACAGAGCTTCATAATGACAATAAATCCCAACACTTTTTCTCCACAGACTGTGACGCAAGAGGATGGAGAAGTTTGTCTCAGTAACTTCTTGTTTATTTTAAAATCTACATACAGGTAGAAATAGTTTTGAAAAAAATGGATTACTTTTATTAAACGAGGGGGAATTTACACAGAGAAAATTATGTCTTTAACAACACAGCTATAAGTTTGAGAAGTGTGGGGGCCAATGTTTTGGGTTAGGGTTAGGGTTGGAAAGCAGGTGGAAAGGAAAAAAGTTCATAAAAGGAAAAGCAGGACAATTACACACACACCCATCAAAGACACACAGCTTTCCTTGTGGATTATTGAGAAGTGTGTTTAAATGACATCTGCGATGATAAAACAAGTTGTCAACACTGGTATAACTTAGACAATGACAAAAGTTTTGTCTTAGTTTTGTCTTCGCCTGGGTAAAAAGTAAAAGTTTATGGAAAGAAAAGAGTCCCAAGTGAGCATAACGTTATCATAGCAACAAGGCAAACTTCCTTGTGGATTACCAATTACTGTGTGTAAAGAGCAGCTCCGTAGGGATTAGTTATTGCTTTCAAACACAGAGCTTCATTACTGACAATGAACTTCAACACTTTTTCTCCATGGACTGTGACACAAGAGAATGGAAAAGTTTGTTCCAGCTGGCTTCTTGTTTATTTCAAAATACACATCCAAGTAAACCAATAGTGTTCCCAAAAAATGATGACATTCTTTGAAATGATAGAAAAGCTTATACAGAAATGCCTTCAACAACACAAGTATAAGTTTGAGAAGCACTGCGATGACAAGTTTAAATGCTAAAAAGACATAGAAGACAATTACAGATAAATGTTTCAGACGCAAACTTTTACTTGTGGCTTATTGATGAAGTGAGTATAACAAGTGTCCGAAATGAAATGATGCAACAACTTCTAGAGACATTTTCAACAACACAAGCATAATTTAGCCAACTGCTCTGATGACAAAAGTTTCTTCTCAATGGGTATATTGAAAGTTTAGATAAAGAAAAGAGCAAACAAGCCTGACAAGTGACCATAACTATCAAAGGAACAAAGCTTCTCTCTGTGGATTACTAATTGATGTGTTCAAAGAGCATCTCCACAGAGAATAATTACTGTTTTCATACACAGACCTTCTTAATGTCAATGAACTTCAACACTTTTTCTCCAGAGACTGTTATGTAACTCGTTTAAAATTTTCCAATGCACACCCATTTAGAGTAATAGGTGTGATTAACCTTAATATCCCAGCCAGAGTAAACTGGTTCTAGCTAATCACTCTTAATGATGAGAAACTTTAAGATCCTCTCTCAGAAGACATATCTAATAAATCCCTTTGATGCTGTGTGCGCGCGCACATGCATGTGTGCACTGCATGCATGCATTGCAACGAGCTACCCCAGTGTGTGTGACCTTTACTGCTAGAGCCTAATGAGGGCTGATGGGATGGTTGCTCCTCCTGTGTCATCCTGCATACTTCACTTCCTGGATACACTCTGAGGATTATGGGAAATGTCAGGTTGTCCCTCAAGTCCTTGCTGTAAAGGGTGCAACAGCCCCAGTAGATAGAAGTAGCATGCTGTCTTTCCCTTAGAGGTCAAACCACGAAAGAAAGTGGTGGTTTTAGTTTTGAGCAACAAAGTCCAACTGAAGTTTACTTGAGCAAGTGCAATATTGTGTTGAGTTAAAGAGAAGAAGCAGCCAATTCTCCTCCCTTGATTAAAAAAAACGAAACAAGTCAAAGAACACAGTACTTTGAGTGATGTAATGTCATGGAGAAAGAGAGATTTAAACAGAGAAAAGAGAAAAGAAAAAGGTATGCGAAAGAGCTGTCACAGATGCATAATCTCTATTTTCCTTCTAGTATTACAGGACCCAGTCGTTCTAAGCTGTGGAAGATATTGAGTTGCATGACCTAACCTCTTCAGCACTTAGCCAGGGAAAAGGTTTCTCTCAAAAGAAAAGTCTGCATATCTCAGCAAAGTAAATCACACAAACTCAACATTTTCACTGATTAATGTTTTTGTTTTGATGTGGCCTGTTGATGTGTAGGTCCCTTTGGACTTATATGGAAGGTATTTGGCAAAATAAAACATTTTATCATTAGTTTCAGCGAGAGAGACCCCTGCCTGGATGAACCCCGTCCCTCACTGAGAACAGAATGTTCAACTTCACAAATGTTTGGTCACAGAACGGTGAACTGAAGAGGCTCAAATTTTCAGCCAATTGAGCCATTAGTTTTGGATCAGATTGTCCATATATTGTGGCAGAAGGCCAGGAACAGAGCAACCTACCTGTGACCCCATGAATGAGGCTGCTGAAGGGATTAGGATGGGAAGAGATGGGGGAGGAGAAAAAATACTCTTTCAGTTTAGTTTCAGTGTAGTTTTCCCCTTTCTCCCATACGTGTCAACTATTCCTGGGGGCCAAGACCACAGAGAGATTCTTATGAAAAAGGAGAAAAACAGGTTTTGTTCATTTTGTTTTTTTACAAATTTGTAATTCTGGGGCCGACATATGCACTTGGTTTCCACCCCCACCACTGTATGATCATTTTACAAATTGTACTCGCATTATTTACAGTGCTGCACTTGTATAGTCGTAAGTACTTGTAAGAATCACTGCCATATGAATAAACTCAAGTAGAAAGAGGCCTTGAGACAGACATCATGAATGAAGGAGGGAAAAAAGAGTGAAAACACAAAAAGTACACTGTCCTAATACACAACAAAATTTATAGTGTTGGATCCAAAGACTGTAAAAAAGAGATGGACGTAGTGACTGTGACGTCACCCATTGGCATAGGGCCGTGTTGAAGCCTAAAAAATGGGTTTTGTCGGCAAGGTGCAGAACAAGTTCGGCAAATCTTGGAGATAATGACGTAAATATTAGACTTTTGGACTCACTTTGCAATAATTTGTCTGCAGAAGGCTTGGATTAATCTGTTTGGAGAAACTGTATAGCCGTTTCATTTGCCGTTTTTGGAACTCTAAAGAAATGGTATCCAGCAACCTGTGTTGTTTTGAAGCCTACCATGGAGCTGCGCTAGGAAACTTGCTGTGTCTTATATATGAACTAACTTTACCGGTGTTTTGACTGACATGAGGGTGAGTACGTACGCGACCCGCCTTGGGTCTGAACGAGTCTGGGTTACTATAGTAACGGGTCAAATCGCAACTACCGTAGCTTGTGTTTACCGTGAGCACATTCCAAACAGAAACGATTTTGCAAATGTTCACGAACAAAAGAGTATTTGAATGCACTTTAGGATTCTCCCAAAGAAAGGAAGATCACAATGGTTATTAGTTATCTGGCACATTTTTCCACTCACACTGGTGTGACCAGTTATATTCGCACTTGCATGAAAAATGGCGGCAAAATGCAACCAAATGGTCGCACTCTGGAGCCCTGCGTTAATTACACAATTATTTTGAAAATCACCAAAGGACACACATTAGAAGAAGTGAAATTAGTTACTGAGGCCATAACCTCTTGTCAAAAAAAATACAGACTTTTTATTTCTAGTAAGAAGTTGGGTTGTGGTCCATTGACTTGCATGGAGTTGGATGGTTTGGTGTCTTTTTTGAGCCTCTAGCGGACGTTAGAGGAACTGCTGCTACACTTCAGGATTTACTTGAAAATTCGTTTTGAACGCTTGGTTGGATCACATGCAGCTCAACCTCTGGAGCTGGTGAAAATTTGAGCACTTTTCCACATCATGTTCAAGGTTTACAAATACTTTAACTGGAATTTCTACATGTGTAGTGTAAAACTAAATATGATTGTAAGGCCTTGAGGCCACTGGGCCTGCGTAACTCAATGGGAGTCAGCAAGAATCTGAAGTGTCCTTGAGCAAGACACGGAATCTCTACCAGCTCTAGGGCTGCAGTTCTGCAGCTGAGCCTGACCTCTGACCTCCCTGTGGATGTGGGCAAGTGAAAAGAGAATTTCCAAATAGGGATAAAGTAAAGTATTGCACATTTTCTCATACACAACAGAGCTCAAAGAAGAGAGGATAGAGAGTGCTTCTATTGGGTTTTAGTGTGTGGAGGCTTTTGTTGAAGGAGTTGCTGCTTAGTGAAAAAGGAAGACGTTCCAAGGCATCAATCAAATGGACTCAAGCAAAAAACATTCAAAAGCCTTTATTTTATGACTAGGTCAAAAGAACATATTAAAAACAAATCATGTGTTTCAGCCATGCTGTGGCTTTGATCAGGGAGTAGCACACCAAACTGCATGAAGAACGTGTGGCATTGCCGAAATGTGTTGGAGTTGTTTTTAATATGCTGTTTTGAACTAGCCATGAAATATAAGCTTTTAAAATATATTGGCTTATATTGGCATTTTTAATACACACAGCAGAGCATTGGCCTATCAAATAATACCTCAAAATAATTTTTATGTTGTTTCTGGAACTACTGTATATTTGAGGGATCCGACACCATTCTTTCACAAGAAATTATTTTTTTTTTTGTTTTAGTCATTCAAAGTAGTGGGAACACAGCATTACCCATTCAAGCCTTCTACTGGATTAGGATCTACAGGGTTCTTGCACCATTTTTAAAGTCAAATTCAATGCTTTTTAAGACCTTTTTAAGACCTCAACAAATATAATTTAAGACCCAAAAAATGTCGAAACAATTTCTTTGATAGAGACAATTTATTGAATCCTACTTTGGAAAACAAAACTTAACTTTTCCTTTCTTTTGTTCAGTGCTGAGAATACTGTCAATTCAAACTTTTCCATTCACACCATTAACCAATCAGAGAACAGTTCAAGCATATTAATAAGCTTAATAATAAAAGTCCTCACAACAGCCTGTCCCATGCCAAAAAGTAACAACAAATAACAACAATAATAATAATAACAATAATAATAATAACAATGGTTGTGCTTATATAGCAGAGAGAGACAGAGAGAGAGAGAGAGACAGAGAGAGAGAGAGATCAAAAACATCCATCAAAACAAGACCCATTGATAACTTAATTGTGATAATAATGACGGCTGCTCTGCCTCAACTCTCGGTGATTTACGAAGTTTCCTGATGGACAGATAGCTTTACTTGTTGCTAAAGTAACCGCTAACTGCTGCTAACTGTAGCTGCCGTTAGCTGGTTAGCTCAGTTAGCCGTGCAGCTAGCGGTCCTATTAGCTGACTCTGCCCGGACTGGGAGCTTGGAGCACCGGGGGAGTGTTGGTGTTTACACCGCTAGCACAGGAGCTTTGGACCGCACTACATACTCAATTTGACTTCATACTTAGTATGAATAGTACGTTAGTATGCGATTTCGAACACAGCCTTACTTACATTGAAATGATGACAAAAAAGATGATGAAAAGATGGCGGAGTCTCTCAAGTTAATCAAACAAATATACGCTATTAGACTTTTTACGGTAGGCCACTGTGCGTGACAATTTTCCCATCAGCCTTAAACGCACCATCTGCAAATTTAATACATACAGCAAATTTACGGTAAATTTAAGACAATTTATGACCTTAATTTCCCTGATTTTATTTTAAGACCTTTGAAGACTTTTTAAGGAGCCGCGGGAGGTGGTCTTGAATATGATCTATATCATTTCATTGCTCATTAAATTATTCAGTGATCGCTCTTGCCCTTTAGAAGGAAGTATTATCAAGCAGGGAGAGACCATTCCCATCAGGATAGAAATACTTCACCATGGGAAGAAAGTGATCACTCGGACAGCTTTTGTGATTGTTGGTGTTTACCTCAACCTCTAAAGGGCTGAGTAGACTTAACTCAACTCAACTCAACTCAACTTTATTTATATAGCACTTTACACACAACACAGTTGATCCAAAGTGCTTTACAACACACACAGAGGAAAACAAAACAAAAGAAGGAAACAAACACAATAGAAGAGGAGAAAAGATCAGAGTGATGATAAATAATAATGATAATAATAATAATAATAATAGTAAAGGCACATGGTCACACAGAGCCCAAAGTGACAACACAGACCTACAGAGACTCCAGGAGAAATACCTGAGCTAGTTAAGTTAAGTTAGGCACAGTTAAAAGCTAGTGAGTAGAAGTATGTTTTAAGATGACTCTTGAAGATCTCAATAGTGGGGGAGAATCGGATGGTGGGAGGAGTTGGTGGGAGTTTTGGGGCAGCGATAGAGAAGGCCCTGTTCCCATAACACTTAGTCCTGGATCTCGGGACAGACAGAAGTCTTTGGTCAGACGATCTCAGTACTCTGACAGTGTGATATGGGGACAGGAGTTCTGTAATGTAAGAGGGGGCGAAACCATTTAACACCTTGTAAACAAACATCAGGATTTTAAAATCAATTCTGTAGCTAACAGGCAGCCAGTGTAGGGAGGCAAGAATGGGAGTAATGTGCTCCCTCTTTTTTGACCTTGTCAAAACTCTTGCTGCTGCATTTTGAACTAGTTGGAGACGGGATAAACAAGACTGAGTGATACCAAAATATAACGAGTTGCAATAATCAAGGCGGGATGATATGAAGGCATGGATGACTTTCTCCAGGTCAGCAGTACAGAGAATTGATCTGAGTTTGGAGATGATGCGGAACTGCATAAAGCTTAATTTTACTGCCTGATTGATTTGTTTGTCAAACTTCAATCCTGAATCGAATATGACTCCAGATGAGGAGAAATAATGTTGGTCAAATGCTGTGGTCCAAATAAGATAACTTCAGTTTTATTCTCATTGAGCTGAAGAAAGTTTGCAGCCATCCAGGATTTGATGTCTTGAAGACAGTTATTGAGGTCAGTTAGTTTGGTGTAGTTATTAGGCTCTAGGGGGAGGTAGATCTGTGTATCATCCGCATAACAGTGAAAAGAAATGTTGTGTCTTTGAATAATGTGGCCTAGCGGAAGCAAATAGATGGAGAAGAGGATTGGACCAAGTATGGAACCTTGGGGGACACCACAGGACATGGGGGCAGAGGAAGAAGATGAGTCGCTAATAGAGACACTGAAAGATCTGTTAGATAAATATGAAGAAAACCAGTTTAAGGCAGAACCGGACTTAAACCATGCAAATTCCTCCACTTTCCTTCAATATACTTTGAAATCCATTTCACTCAAGCATTTCACTTTATTTTGGCAGTGCTTAGATAGTACATACTTGTGTTCAATTATAATGGGGCCCATACTAAGAATGTATGCATAAGGCTCTCCTGGAAGAGAAAGACTTAATTAAAACAATAGATGCAAATGTCCATTTTCCATGCGGTAGAGCTTCAAAACAATATAAATCAAATCTGATCCCCTGAATCCTGAGAACAGTCGCAATTCCTGAATTTGATCTATGGCAATTTATTAGTTTTAAGTAAAACAAGATGTGTGTTTATGTCCTGAAACCTCTCCTGTGGCAGACAGGTATTAGGTTCGGCCTCCTGCCTATTTGTCTGTCATTAAGTTTCTCTTCTCTCATCCCCTGCCATCCATGCCGTTCTCCTCTACCTCTCCTTCCCTGCCATCCTGAGTTTCCTGACCTCTTCTATTCCATCCCCTCCTCTGCTCTTTTCCCTTCTGGCATGGGGTCTGACCTTCTGCCTACTTGGCTCTCTCCACCACAGATAGCATTGCCAACACACACACACACACACACACACACACACCTTAAGTACATAATGTCCATCTTAAGGTACACATAAGTTCTAACCGATATTCATGTTAGCTTTGGCTAAAAAAAACATGCAGACCAGGCCAAAAAAGCTTACCTGGAGCATTAGTATGGAAGTTAATTTTAGCAATGCATTTCATAATCCCCACTTGGGTACTGAGACCAACTGAAAGACGATTTTATGTAGTTAGCCTTTAGAGGAAAAGCCATACAAAAGGTTATTTGTGAGGTGGTGCTGGAGTCGAATATGAGTTTTGGAAAAGGTCCACTGGGAAAGTAAGTGAATTCATAGTGAGTAGATTGATTATGTAACATAAGGGGTCATTTACCAGCCTGACGTGTTTGGCGTTTAGGGTCCAACAATATTTCATTTTAGTAGAGCAATTTCATTTTTTCTAATTGTATTAATTAACACACATTCACACAAGTCACACTACTAGCACAAATACAAATGAAGTTTGTGTTTATGTTCTCAGTAAGAAATTGTATAATTTTGCCTGGTTGCAATTATTGGAAACAATAGACAGAAAATGACTATAGATCATCTACCTCCTGTGATTTCCATGGTTGTTCATGTCCACATATGTAAGTGTGATGAAAGATATGAACATCGTATCAAAGTTAAATATCATTTTCAACTCAAACTACAGCTCTATGCTATGGCTGGAGAGTCAGAGTCAATAAGGCAGATAGTGTGAGCACACACACACGGACCCATGTGCATGCGTACTAGGGCTGTCAACGAATATTCTAAATTCGATTATATAATCGAATTGTAAAAAAAAACAGACATTCGATTATGAAAATTAATATTCGATTGTGAAAAAAAAAAAAAAGCAGCACTACCGCGGCTGTCCGCCTCGCGAGTTCTTGCGTGGGCCTGGGCCGCTGCACTGAATGCACTGCATGATGGACAGAAGTCACACAACGTCACTTTCATTGATTGAAAATGAAATATAGGTCAAGCTGAAACGAGCGAATAATAACAACCGTGTGGTAATGATGGCAGAGAGTTCACAACCCCCTCCGAGCAATCTAAAAAGCCCTGTTTGGAAATACTTCGGATTTTGGTCAGACGGCAAAATTGTGGAACCTCGAGATAAAGTTGTATCAAATTGTTTATTTAAACCAGTATGAATATTACCTAACCTGTATAAAAATTAGGCTATCGAATAACATATCAATTACGAATCATGCATTTGATCTTGCTCCGAGAGACAGCGCGTTCTCAGTTCTCACTCTAGCACCAACCACGGCGCAGAGGGAGAGAGAGAGCGAGAGAGAGAGAGAGAGAGAGAGAGGTCTACGGTCTTTAAATGAAGTTTTACGGTATAGGACATTATTTTATTTGTTTATTTTGTAATGTGTAGGTATGTAGATCTTTTAAAAGACATGTTTATGTTGAAATAAATATACCTATACAAGTAGTTATGTCTCTCATTGTATTGGTTTGCCCTCTTATGGACATAATGCGCAAAAATAGATATTCGAATGGTTCGAACCTATGTGTTTTTTTAGAAGGAATAATGGAACGTCATTTTTGGCCAATTTTGACAGCCCTAATGTGTACACAACCATACATCCATGCACGCACGCACACACACACACACACACATCTACTACCCACCTGCATGCATTCACACCTACACCTACACATGTATACACACACCCCTGTATCCTTAGATGTTTGCCAACCCCAGCACATATAAAAGTATCTGATAGATTTTCTGGAGCCACTCTCTGTTATGTCACGTTGGCATCCTGGTCTGACTGCATTAACTAAGGTAAGTACCACCTGTGAACTTTCACTACAGTCATATAGCCACAGAGGAATGTCACAATAGAGTTGAATGAAGTGCTGCAATGCTATGATAGTGAAATACATTTTCATCAACTCATTCATATTTCCTTATCATATTCTGACTTGACCGATAATGTATATTCTGACTTGACTGATGATGTATATCACCAGGTTGGTCTTTACCTGAGGTGTGCATTGTCCATGTGTGGCAGCAAACATGCTGGTTATGGCTACATGATCCTATCTTACTCTAGTGTGTTTTTTTTTTTTTTTCTGAGATTTGTCTTTTCTCCTGTTGCAGGATAATTTGTATTTTGAAATCCATGTTATTATCAGTCCTGAGGCACTTCCCTCATCCACACTCCCAGCACAGCATTCTGAAACTGAGATCTCCACCATTTGAAAAGCATCACAATAGCTTGACAATTGAAAGCAAAAAGTTGAAAATAATTATGATGCTTTTTAAAGGATCTTAGGTAACTTCTTGTAAATCCTTGGTTGAAAATAATACTAGTTTTACAGACTGATCATCTATAATCAATGATGAACTTCCTTCCCAAAATGGATATCGTTTTGGAATTCTTACTCAGCCTCACCTTCACAGTTTCAAGACAAAGTGTCAAAACAATGAACTGAATGAAGTGGAAATTGGAACCACACTGAAAATAATGATGATTAAAAAAGGGCCGTTCATGTTGTTCTTTCCACTACTGTGGTTATTTTAATTGTATTTTCAAAATATTATATTGATTTTTATCTTTCAAGTTGATGCCCTGATCTTCTGCCTGAGGTGAGTACTACTTTCTTGTGCTCTTGTCATTGAGTGGGCCTGGTAAGGAGGACGGAAGGCTCTCTAACAAAATTGAATTCATCCAGCGGTTCCACAATGTCGAAAAGTGCCCAGTAGTTTTAAAAATGCAACTTTCAACAAAGCTGTAATGAAGCCAACGATTGTTGTGCAAATAGCAAAGACTATTGAAAAATAACCATGCGTGGAAATTATCATGATCAAATTGTTAATGGTATATGTCTAAGACTCACTCTAAAGGCCTATGATGAACCTGATAATGTAACTGAAGTTATTCCTAAAGTGTTTATTGTACGTTATCTAAAATTCGCATGAGATTTTTCCACACATTTTTCCACAATGTGCAATGCCACCCAGCCAAGAGTTCTTTCTCAGTTTACTAAGTGTGATTATGTTGTGTATTTTTGTATAGAATTATTGCATTTGTTGTATAATTATTGTAACTACTGTTATATAATATGGTATTCAACCAGTCAATAATAAATATATGATCAATGGTAAATAAATGATGACATTACTTATAGCAACTCTATAATGTTGCATACAAGTTGCATATTTGGGTTAATGTTTCTTATGATAGTTGATGAATATTACGTTGTCTCTCTTTTGTTAGACTTCAACTTCAGCTTCCAAGAGATGAACGTGTCATCTGCCAATGTAACAGTGGTTATACAATATCGAGACTCCTTCGCCACAGCTGTGACCAAAAATGTGGTTGTTGTGGCTCTCGGCATCTCCATCAACTACATCAATGCCAGTCTCATTCACACCTTCCGCAAACATCAGGTTTGACATTCCTTCACTGTCAACCAACCACTTATGATCAATTTAATGAGGAGATATGGCAGAAATTAATATTTATATCACCACCACCTCTGCTGCTGGATTAACAGTGAGTGTCCACTGAACAGCCAAATTTGCAGGCGTAGAGATTATGTGGAAAATTGTGGGAAGGTGAGCGTCAAAAAATTCCAAGCTCAACATTGACAGGGCGGTGCCAAAAGATGAACTAAAGTCTATTTCATGCAAATTTTACGCGTCTGAAGCAAGCATTAATAAGTAGAACAGCAGGTGTCAGTTTGATTCATGTCTGTTCATGAAGTATCCCCCTTGATGTTCCACCTGTCCCACCAGACAGAGCATGGAGGAAAAAATAATTATTACTGTTCCTACACATCCAATTTTGTATGATGCATCTTTTCACAAATTAAAATTCACTTTATTTTATTTATTAGCAGGAGGACCAGGATGTAAATGATCATTACCTGACAATTCTCAACATAGAAAAACAAGGAGTTAGGCCTACAATAACATCCATGACCCATATTAACTTTTTTGAAAAAAAATAATTTAGGAATTAGAAATAAATAATAATACAAAAAAAAAAAAATCTGAAAAAAAAAATGTCTTTACCTTTCGCTTGATCCGGTCTGTGTGTAACTTCCTGCAACAACTCAACTCTCGCGAGACTTGGTTACAGACAGACCGGATCAAGCGAAAGGTAAAGAAAAACGTTTCATTTCTCTGTAGGGTCCTTTCCATAATGTTGTCAGACACTTATAATAACAATCTGAGCCTGTCAGTGGCAAAAACAAACACTTTTAGTGGACGTACATTGACGGTGCGATTTACCCCGTCGGATTACATTGCAGCTCGTTTTGCGGCTGCCGGCTGAAGCGATCTCGCTCAATACTGGACCAATTTCAAAAATTGTTGTCCCCTTTAGTCACTTAGACACAAAAAGATGGGAAAATAGGGTCCAGGTTGAAAAATACAGAAGTTACCCTTTAAGGCTTTAGAGATCTTTGAGCTTTAATGATTGCAGTGCCATCAGGACGCACGTAGGAGGCATAGGCAGAGGATGACCAACGGCCCAGTTGTTGAAGGAAAGCTGCTGATAGACCTTGCATGGCTGCGGAGGTTGCAGCACCTATTCTAAATGAATGACCTGAATAAAGCTTTGGGGGTATGTTACATATCAGAAGAATCTGCTCTAAATGATAGCTAAACCAAGATTTGGACATGGGATTGTTATCTGGGGTCAGAAAAAGAGGGGCACAAGGGTCGGAGAGAGGCCTGTTTTTAAAAAATGTACACATTGATTTAAAAGGACAGAATTGAGAATCAATGTGAGCAATGATTACAGCGCAAGCACCTCCAGCTTTAGAGTGTTTAAGGAAAAGACTAAAGAATTCTGGGTGGAAAGATAAATCCGAAAAGGTAACGTCTTTACCTGGATCAAATGAATTTGAAGAAGTGGTAAATTCACCACTCCTTAAAAACCCATAAAAAGCGAATAAAAAAGAACAATCCAAGAGAGAGTCGACATAGGGAGAAAAATAACCATGTCTCAAGACTGAAAGCATTTTATGCAAGATGGAAAGAGCAATAGGGAGTCTATTATCAATGCTAGAGGGGGAAACTTTTGAAATGCCTTTAAGTAACAGTTTAATGGCCGGATTGGAAAATAGGCTGGATGGATGGATGGATCAGAACATCTAGCATTAAACTGGATACCAGCGACCAGACCTCTTATATACTGAGGCTTAAAATGACGCACATCCATGCAATGACAAATAAATGCGCAAACAGCACTGATTGTAACAGGTTTTAGTGGCAAATTCAGAGAAACGCAGAACAAGGCAAAGGTTTTCCAAGCAAAATCATAGGATTTCAGGGTAGAGGCAGCTAGACCCTTTCTCATATAAAACCTGGCAGATTCTAAATATGACTGCAGGGAAAGCTGGTTTAATAGAGGGCTAATGCTTCTAGAGGGGGAACTGCTATGGGCGTTGGGCTGGCTTCTGGGCAAAGACTCTTAAATACCTAACATCGAAGCAGAGACAGCAGAGGCCAGAGAATGCTGTGGCACGTATGGGGCACTTGCGGTGGGAATGAATGGATGAGGTGCAGGTGCAGGAGCTGGTGCATGAATCAGCGGGATCTGAGAGGCAGTAAGCATTGCAGAGGAAGATGATGAGGCTTGGGTGTTCTCCAGAGACTGGAGGTGAGCATCAATTGCCTGAATAGAATTTACCACTGAGACTGTAGAGTTGATGTGAAGGCATTATCTGATGGATGAAAGGCAGCATTTGGTTGATCGGGATGAGCCGAGCTGGCAGAGACATTCTTGCGCTTGGCTTGAGGAGCTAGATGATGAGTTTTCTTTGTGCGTTTGCGACCAGGAGCTGTTGAAGGGCCAGAGGTTGCAGGGGGCTCATCCCGGACTGGTGTTTCACAAACCACTTCGTTAGCCAGGTCATGGAGCTGCGAGAGCTCCAGACCCGGAGCAGGAGTAATGCCTTGAGCTTTTAACATCTCCAGAATTTCTGAACCTGACTCTCATTGACGAGCAGCAATCCGAGCACTGCGCCAAGCTGCCGATGAGGTAGAAGCCGATTCAATTAATTCAGCATCAAACAGTTCCGTTTCTGAGTCTGACATCATGAAATAAGATGACTGGCTGAGAATTAGCAGCAATACAAAACGTAAACTCGCCATACACGACCTGCACGATGACAAATGAGCGCAGAACAGCAGCATGAACGGACTAAAGTGGAGAGAGAGAAACATATTTAAAAAGACAGCAGCAAGATGATAGGCTAACAATGGAGGTGTGTCGCTGTGCTATTGGATAGATGTGACCAGCTGATGTGAACAGCTGATATCTCAATTGACGGACCCAGGAAATGACAGCAAGGAAATAATGAGTGAGCATGCGTGAGAGATGTGAATGGCAGGATGGTATGAGAAGTAAAACTACAGCCTAAGCATGCAAAAGATAGTCTTCCAGACTGAACCTTCGCTAAAGCTCCATAGAGATTTTGGTTTCCAAAAAAAGCATCAATGTTCTGTAATGATGATTCTTTGGAGAAACTCCCCTTTTCTCTACACCTTTCCCCACTTCCCATGTGCTGTTTTCTCTAGTCTTGCCCTTGCCCCTCTTCTACTGAACTCTGCTCCACTCAACTATTTTCTTTCCTCCCCACTCTCCTCTCTCAATTTTCCCCTCCATCCTCCTCTCCTTCCATCTCCCCATACCCCTCTCCTCTTCATTCCCGCCAACCAGATCTTCTACATGAATCCTCGCTACATCCTTTTCATTCACCTGGTGGTCAACGATATGATCCAGCTGATGCTCACTATCATGCTATTCCTCCTCAGCTACACCCTCTACACAATAAATGTCTCCCTCTGCTGCTGTGCCATCCTGCTTGCTCTTTTCACCACCGAAAACACCCCTCTGAACCTGGCCTGCATGGCGGTAGAGTGCTACATTGCCATCTGCGTCCCCCTCCGCCATGCGCAGATCTGTACAGTCAAAAGAACACACATGCTGATTGGTCTGATCTGGGCGACGAGCATGTTGTCTGTCCTCCCCGACCTCTTCATCGCCCTGGCCACAGAACCCCTGGAGTTTTTTCATACCCGAGTCTTCTGTCTCAGGGAAACCGTCTTCAGGAATCCCACCATTATCAAGAAGAGGGATATCACCTATATAGTGTTCCTAGTCATAGTTTGGCTCATTATCTTCTACACTTACTTCAGGATCCTGTTCACTGCCAAGGAGGCAAGCACCGATGCTAAGAAGGCCCGGAAGACTATCCTCCTCCATGGATTTCAGCTGCTGTTGTGTATGGCTATCTATGCAGACCCCCTGTTAAAAAAAGCTCTGCTGTACTGGTTCCCTGAACATTATGCGGACTCCCTCTTTGCTTGCTATATTATTATAAGCATCCTGCCACGATCCATTAGTCCAATCATCTATGGCCTACGGGACAAGACTTTCAGGAGGTACCTGAAAAGGTATCTGTTGTGTAAAGTGAGCATACAGTAATCACCCATCCACAGACTGTAATTAGGAGGTCTTTATTTTTTTTAAAAAAGGTGACACTTCATGAACTCTGGAAGGCTTTCCTGAGCATCCTAAGCCCACCTTGCATTCACTTTCCCCAAATTAGCCCATGTCGCCCTTCTCCAGCACTCTCTCCACTCGCTCTGCTGCTCATGTCATTGACAACCCAAGGCTGCTAAGGGAGCTACATCGCCATGCCTCCAGGCCATAGTCCAGGCCGATGATTGTTATCCCTCTTGGCTCCCCAGTGGTGCTATGTTCTAAGCACTCCAGTCAGGACTTTGGTTCTATAAATTGAGTTATTCTATGCTTTCAACTATAAATAAAGCTCATTCTACTGCTGCACTCATTGTAAGGTGCTCTGGATTAGTGTCAGCTAAATGTCTAAAATGTAAACGTGTAACACAATCATATGGAGTAAATAAGAGCTTCATAGCAGCTACATGTCACATACATGAATACTGATGAAATCTTTGCATCAGGTTTCATTAAATGTTTACGCAATACTGACGTGCAAAGGCAAAATGTAGTAACTACAAGTTTGGTCAAAATTGAATTAAGACTGGAAACCGACTTTGTTCACCAGCCTCTGTTTTATCTTGTAACAAACTGTTTTGGCTCATTTATGTTTAGTTTGAGACAAAACTGCATGTCAAATTTGCAGTAACAAAAAAACCCAGCTAAATCCAAGGCAGAATGCAGTAGGAGTAGTTGCTGCGCTCTGGCCTTGAATCTCCAGCTGCAGCTGTAAATACTGCGGTCTGCCGTGGTAATACAAATACAAATGAAGTTTGTGTTTATGTTCTCAGTAAGAAATTGTATAATTTTGCCTGGTTGCAATTATTGGAAACAATAGACAGAAAATGACTATAGATCATCTACCTCCTGTGATTTCCATGGTTGTTCATGTCCACATATGTAAGTGTGATGAAAGATATGAACATCGTATCAAAGTTAAATATCATTTTCAACTCAAACTACAGCTCTATGCTATGGCTGGAGAGTCAGAGTCAATAAGGCAGATAGTGTGAGCACACACACACGGACCCATGTGCATGCGTACTAGGGCTGTCAACGAATATTCTAAATTCGATTATATAATCGAATTGTAAAAAAAAACAGACATTCGATTATGAAAATTAATATTCGATTGTGAAAAAAAAAAAAAAGCAGCACTACCGCGGCTGTCCGCCTCGCGAGTTCTTGCGTGGGCCTGGGCCGCTGCACTGAATGCACTGCATGATGGACAGAAGTCACACAACGTCACTTTCATTGATTGAAAATGAAATATAGGTCAAGCTGAAACGAGCGAATAATTCAACAACAACCGTGTGGTAATGATGGCAGAGAGTTCACAACCCCCTCCGAGCAATCTAAAAAGCCCTGTTTGGAAATACTTCGGATTTTGGTCAGACGGCAAAATTGTGGAACCTCGAGATAAAGTTGTATCAAATTGTTTATTTAAACCAGTATGAATATTACCTAACCTGTATAAAAATTAGGCTATCGAATAACATATCAATTACGAATCATTCATTTGATCTTGCTCCGAGAGACAGCGCGTTCTCAGTTCTCACTCTAGCACCAACCACGGCGCAGAGGGAGAGAGCGAGAGAGAGAGAGAGACTTGTATATACCTATACAAGTAGTTATGTCTCTCATTGTATTGGTTTGCCCTCTTATGGACATAATGCGCAAAAATAGATATTCGAATGGTTCGAACCTATGTGTTTTTTTAGAAGGAATAATGGAACGTCATTTTTGGCCAATTTTGACAGCCCTAATGTGTACACAACCATACATCCATGCAGGCACACACACACACACACACACACACACACACACACATCTACTACCCACCTGCATGCATTCACACCTACACCTACACATGTATACACACACCCCTGTATCCTTAGATGTTTGCCAACCCCAGCACATATAAAAGTATCTGATAGATTTTCTGGAGCCACTCTCTGTTATGTCACGTTGGCATCCTGGTCTGACTGCATTAACTAAGGTAAGTACCACCTGTGAACTTTCACTACAGTCATATAGCCACAGAGGAATGTCACAATAGAGTTGAATGAAGTGCTGCAATGCTATGATAGTGAAATACATTTTCATCAACTCATTCATATTTCCTTATCATATTCTGACTTGACCGATAATGTATAGTCTGACTTGACTGATGATGTATATCACCAGGTTGGTCTTTACCTGAGGTGTGCATTGTCCATGTGTGGCAGCAAACATGCTGGTTATGGCTACATGATCCTATCTTACTCTAGTGTGTTTTTTTTTTTTTTTCTGAGATTTGTCTTTTCTCCTGTTGCAGGATAATTTGTATTTTGAAATCCATGTTATTATCAGTCCTGAGGCACTTCCCTCATCCACACTCCCAGCACAGCATTCTGAAACTGAGATCTCCACCATTTGAAAAACATCACAATAGCTTGACAATTGAAAGCAAAAAGTTGAAAATAATTATGATGCTTTTTAAAGGATCTTAGGTAACTTCTTGTAAGTCCTTGGTTGAAAATAATACTAGTTTTACAGACTGATCATCTATAATCAATGATGAACTTCCTTCCCAAAATGGATATCGTTTTGGAATTCTTACTCAGCCTCACCTTCACAGTTTCAAGACAAAGTGTCAAAACAATGAACTGAATGAAGTGGAAATTGGAACCACACTGAAAATAATGATGATTAAAAAAGGGCCGTTCATGTTGTTCTTTCCACTACTGTGGTTATTTTAATTGTATTTTCAAAATATTATATTGATTTTTATCTTTCAAGTTGATGCCCTGATCTTCTGCCTGAGGTGAGTACTACTTTCTTGTGCTCTTGTCATTGAGTGGGCCTGGTAAGGAGGACGGAAGGCTCTCTAACAAAATTGAATTCATCCAGCGGTTCCACAATGTCGAAAAGTGCCCAGTAGTTTTAAAAATGCAACTTTCAACAAAGCTGTGATGAAGCCAACGATTGTTGTGCAAATAGCAAAGACTATTGAAAAATAACCATGCGTGGAAATTATCATGATCAAATTGTTAATGGTATATGTCTAAGACTCACTCTAAAGGCCTATGATGAACCTGATAATGTAACTGAAGTTATTCCTAAAGTGTTTATTGTACGTTATCTAAAATTCGCATGAGATTTTTCCACACATTTTTCCACAATGTGCAATGCCACCCAGCCAAGAGTTCTTCCTCAGTTTACTAAGTGTGATTATGTTGTGTATTTTTGTATAGAATTATTGCATTTGTTGTATAATTATTGTAACTACTGTTATATAATATGGTATTCAACCAGTCAATGATAAATATATGATCAATGGTAAATAAATGATGACATTACTTATAGCAACTCTATAATGTTGCATACAAGTTGCATATTTGGGTTAATGTTTCTTATGATAGTTGATGAATATTACGTTGTCTCTCTTTTGTTAGACTGTCAGCTTCCAAGAGATGAACGTGTCATCTGCCAATGTAACAGTGGTTATACAATATCGAGACTCCTTCAACGCAGCTGTGACCAAAAATGTGGTTGTTGTAGCTCTCGGCATCTCCATCAACTACATCAATGCCAGTCTCATTCACACCTTCCGCAAACATCAGGTTTGACATTCCTTCACTGTCAACCAACCACTTATGATCAATTTAATGAAGAGATATGGCAGAAATTAATATTTATATCACCACCACCTCTGCTGCTGGATTAACAGTGAGTGTCCACTGAACAGCCAAATTTGCAGGCGTAGAGATTATGTGGAAAATTGTGGGAAGGTGAGTGTCAAAAAATTCCAAGCTCAACATTGACAGGGCGGTGCCAAAAGATGAACTAAAGTCTATTTCATGCAAATTTTACGCGTCTGAAGCAAGCATTAATAAGTAGAACAGCAGGTGTCAGTTTGATTCATGTCTGTTCATGAAGTATCCCCCTTGATGTTCCACCTGTCCCACCAGACAGAGCATGGAGGAAAAAAATATTATTACTGTTCCTACACATCCAATTTTGTATGATGCATCTTTTCACAAATTAAAATTCACTTTATTTTATTTATTAGCAGGAGGACCAGGATGTAAATGATCATTACCTGACAATTCTCAACATAGAAAAACAAGGAGTTAGGCCTACAATAACATCCATGACCTATATTACCTTTTTTGAAAAAAAAAAATTTAGGAATTGGAAATAAATAATACAAAAAAAAAATCTGAAAAAAAAATGTCTTTACCTTTCGCTTGATCCGGTCTGTGTGTAACTTCCTGCAACAACTCAACTCTCGCGAGACTTGAGAGAGACTTGGTTACAGACAGACCGGATCAAGCGAAAGGTAAAGAAAAACGTTTCATTTCTCTGTAGGGTCCTTTCCATAATGTTGTCAGACACTTATAATAACAATCTGAGCCTGTCAGTGGCAAAAACAAACACTTTTAGTGGACGTACATTGACGGTGCGATTTGCCCCGTCGGATTACATTGCAGCTCGTTTTGCGGCTGCCGGCTGAAGCGATCTCGCTCAATACTGGACCAATTTCAAAAATTGTTGTCCCCTTTAGTCACTTAGGCACAAAAAGATGGGAAAATAGGGTCCAGGTTGAAAAATACAGAAGTTACCCTTTAAGGCTTTAGAGATCTTTGAGCTTTAATGATTGCAGTGCCATCAGGACGCACGTAGGAGGCATAGGCAGAGGATGACCAACGGCCCAGTTGTTGAAGGAAAGCTGCTGATAGACCTTGCATGGCTGCGGAGGTTGCAGCACCTATTCTAAATGAATGACCTGAATAAAGCTTTGGGGGTATGTTACATCTCAGAAGAATCTGCTCTAAATGATAGCTAAACCAAGATTTGGACATGGGATTGTTATCTGGGGTCAGAAAAAGAGGGGCACAAGGGTCGGAGAGAGGCCTGTTTTTAAAAAATGTACACATTGATTTAAAAGGACAGAATTGAGAATCAATGCGAGCAATGATTACAGCGCAAGCACCTCCAGCTTTAGAGTGTTTAAGGAAAAGACTAAAGAATTCTGGGTGGAAAGATAAATCCGAAAAGGTAACGTCTTTACCTGGATCAAATGAATTTGAAGTGGTAAATTCACCACTCCTTAAAAACCCATAAAAAGCGAATAAAAAAGAACAATCCAAGAGAGAGTCGACATAGGAAGAAAAATAACCATGTCTCAAGACTGAAAGCATTTTATGCAAGATGGAAAGAGCAATAGGGAGTCTATTATCAATGCTAGAGGGGGAAACTTTTGAAATGCCTTTAAGTAACAGTTTAATGGCCGGATTGGAAAATAGGCTGGATGGATGGATGGATCAGAACATCTAGCATTAAACTGGATACCAGCGACCAGACCTCTTATATACTGAGGCTTAAAATGACGCACATCCATGCAATGACAAATAAATGCGCAAACAGCACTGATTGTAACAGGTTTTAGTGGCAAATTCAGAGAAACGCAGAACAAGGCAAAGGTTTTCCAAGCAAAATCATAGGATTTCAGGGTAGAGGCAGCTAGACCCTTTCTCATATAAAACCTGGCAGATTCTAAATATGACTGCAGGGAAAGCTGGTTTAATAGAGGGCTAATGCTTCTAGAGGGGGAACTGCTATGGGCGTTGGGCTGGCTTCTGGGCAAAGACTCTTAAATACCTAACATCGAAGCAGAGACAGCAGAGGCCAGAGAATGCTGTGGCACGTATGGGGCACTTGCGGTGGGAATGAATGGATGAGGTGCAGGTGCAGGAGCTGGTGCATGAATCAGCGGGATTTGAGAGGCAGTAAGCATTGCAGAGGAAGATGATGAGGCTTGGGTGTTCTCCAGAGACTGGAGGTGAGCATCAATTGCCTGAATAGAATTTACCACTGAGACTGTAGAGTTGATGTGAAGGTATTATGTGATGGATGAAAGGCAGCATTTGGTTGATCGGGATGAGCCAGGCTGGCAGAGACATTCTTGCGGTTGGCTTGAGGAGCTAGATGATGAGTTTTCTTTGTGTGATTGCGACCAGGAGCTGTTGAAAGGCCAGAGGTTGCAGGGGGCTCATCCCGGACTGGTGTTTCACAAACCACTTCGTTAGCCAGGTCATGGAGCTGCGAGAGCTCCAGACCCGGAGCCGGAGTAATGCCTTGAGCTTTTAACATCTCCAGAATTTCTGAACCTGACTCTCCTTGACGAGCAGCAATCCGAGCACTGCGCCAAGCTGCCGATGAGGTAGAAGCCGATTCAATTAATTCAGCATCGAACAGTTCCGTTTCTGAGTCTGACATCATGAAATAAGATGACAGGCCGAGAATTAGCAGCAATACAAAACGTAAACTCGCCATACACGACCTGCACAATTACAAATGAGCGCATAACAGCAGCATGAATGGCGTGCGCATAACAGCAGCATGAACTGACTAAAGTGGAGAGAGAGAAACATATTTAAAAAGACAGCAGCAAGATGATAGGCTAACAATGGAGGTGTGTCGCTGTGCTATTGGATAGATGTGACCAGCTGATGTGAACAGCTGATATCTCAATTGACGGACCCAGGAAATGACAGCAAGGAAATAATGAGTGAGCATGCGTGAGAGATGTGAATGGCAGGATGGTATGAGAAGTAAAACTACAGCCTAAGCATGCAAAAGATAGTCTTCCAAACTGAACCTTCGCTAAAGCTCCATAGAGATTTTGGTTTCCAAAAAAAGCATCAATGTTCTGTAATGATGATTCTTTGGAGAAACTCCCCTTTTCTCTACACCTTTCCCCACTTCCCATTTGCTGTTTTCTCTAGTCTTGCCCTTGCCCCTCTTCTACTGAACTCTGCTCCACTCAACTATTGTCTTTCCTCCCCACTCTCCTCTCTCAATTTTCCCCTCCATCCTCCTCTCCTTCCATCTCCCCATACCCCTCTCCTCTTCATTCCCGCCAACCAGATCTTCTACATGAATCCTCGCTACATCCTTTTCATTCACCTGGTGGTCAACGATATGATCCAGCTGATGCTCACTATCATGCTATTCCTCCTCACCTACACAGTCTACACAATAAATGTCTCCCTCTGCTGCTGTGCCATCCTGCTTGCTTTTTTCACCACCGAAAACACCCCTCTGAACCTGGCCTGCATGGCGGTAGAGTGCTACATTGCCGTCTGCGTCCCCCTCCGCCATGCGCAGATCTGTACAGTCAAAAGAACACACATGCTGATTGGTCTGATCTGGGCGACGAGCATGTTGTCTGTCCTCCCCGACCTCTTTGTCGCCCTGGCCACAGAACCCCTGGAGTTTTTTCATACCCGAGTCTTCTGTCTCAGGGAAACCGTCTTCAGGAATCCCACCGTTATCAAGAAGAGGGATATCACCTATATAGTGTTCCTAGTCATAGTTTGGCTTATTATCTTCTACACTTACTTCAGGATCCTGTTCACTGCCAAGGAGGCAAGCACCGATGCTAAGAAGGCCCGGAAAACTATCCTCCTCCATGGGTTTCAGCTGCTGTTGTGTATGGCTACCTATGCCCTCCCCGTGTTAAAAAAAGCTCTGCTGTACTGGTTCCCTGAACATTATGCGGACTCCCTCTTTGCTTGCTATATTATTATACACATCCTGCCACGATCCATTAGTCCAATTATCTATGGCCTACGGGACAAGACTTTCAGGAGGTACCTGAAAACGTATCTGTTGTGTAAAGTGAGAATACAGTAATCACCCATCCACAGACTGTAATTAGGAGGTCTTTATTTTTTTTAAAAAAGGTGACACTTCATGAACTCTGGAAGGCTTTCCTGAGCATCCTAAGCCCACCTTGCATTCACTTTCCCCAAATTAGCCCATGTCGCCCTTCTCCAGCACTCTCTCCACTCGCTCTGCTGCTCATGTCATTGACAACCCAAGGCTGCTAAGGGAGCTACATCGCCATGCCTCCAGGCCATAGTCCAGGCCGATGATTGTTATCCCTCTTGGCTCCCCAGTGGTGCTATGATCTAAGCACTCCAGTCAGGACTTTGGTTCTATAAATTGAGTTATTCTTTGCTTTCAACTATAAATAAAGCTCATTCTACTGCTGCACTCATTGTAAGGTGCTCTGGATTAGTGTCAGCTAAATGTCTAAAATGTAAACGTGTAACACAATCATATGGAGTAAATAAGAGCTTCATAGCAGCTACATGTCACATACATGAATACTGATGAAATATTTGCATCAGGTTTCATTAAATGTTTACGCAATACTGACGTGCAAAGGCAAAATGTAGTAACTATAAGTTTGGTCAAAATTGAATTAAGACTGGAAACCGACTTTGTTCACCAGCCTCTGTTTTATCTTGTAACAAACTGTTTTGGCTCATTTATGTTTAGTTTGAGACAAAACTGCATGTCAAATTTGCAGTAACAAAAAAAACAGCTAAATCCAAGGCAGAATGCAGTAGGAGTAGTTGCTGCGCTCTGGCCTTGAATCTCCAGCTGCAGCTGTAAATACTGCGGTCTGCCGTGGTTATACAAATACAAATGAAGTTTGTGTTTATGTTCTCAGTAAGAAATTGTATAATTTTGCCTGGTTGCAATTATTGGAAACGATAGACAGAAAATGACTATAGATCATCTACCTCCTGTGATTTCCATGGTTGTTCATGTCCACATATGTAAGTGTGATGAAAGATATGAACATCGTATCAAAGTTAAATATCATTTTCAACTCAAACTACAGCTCTATGCTATGGCTGGAGAGTCAGAGTCAATAAGGCAGATAGTGTGAGCACACACACACGGACCCATGTGCATGCGTACTAGGGCTGTCAACGAATATTCTAAATTCGATTATATAATCGAATTGTAAAAAAAAACAGACATTCGATTATGAAAATTAATATTCGATTGTGAAAAAAAAAAAAAAGCAGCACTACCGCGGCTGTCCGCCTCGCGAGTTCTTGCGTGGGCCTGGGCCGCTGCACTGAATGCACTGCATGATGGACAGAAGTCACACAACGTCACTTTCATTGATTGAAAATGAAATATAGGTCAAGCTGAAACGAGCGAATAATTCAACAACAACCGTGTGGTAATGATGGCAGAGAGTTCACAACCCCCTCCGAGCAATCTAAAAAGCCCTGTTTGGAAATACTTCGGATTTTGGTCAGACGGCAAAATTGTGGAACCTCGAGATAAAGTTGTATCAAATTGTTTATTTAAACCAGTATGAATATTACCTAACCTGTATAAAAATTAGGCTATCGAATAACATATCAATTACGAATCATTCATTTGATCTCGCTCCGAGAGACAGCGCGTCCTCAGTGAGAGAGAGAGAGGTCTTTAAATGAAGTTTTACGGTATAGGACATTATTTTATTTGTTTATTTTGTAATGTGTAGGTATGTAGATCTTTTAAAAGACATGTTTATGTTGAAATAAATATACCTATACAAGTAGTTATGTCTCTCATTGTATTGGTTTGCCCTCTTATGGACATAATGCGCAAAAATAGATATTCGAATGGTTCGAACCTATGTGTTTTTTTAGAAGGAATAATGGAACGTCATTTTTGGCCAATTTTGACAGCCCTAATGTGTACACAACCATACATCCATGCACGCACGCACACACACACACACACACACACACACACATCTACTACCCACCTGTATGCATTCACACCTACACCTACACATGTATACACACACCCCTGTATCCTTAGATGTTTGCCAACCCCAGCACATATAAAAGTATCTGATAGATTTTCTGGAGCCACTCTCTGTTATGTCACGTTGGCATCCTGGTCTGACTGCATTAACTAAGGTAAGTACCACCTGTGAACTTTCACTACAGTCATATAGCCACAGAGGAATGTCACAATAGAGTTGAATGAAGTGCTGCAATGCTATGATAGTGAAATACATTTTCATCAACTCATTCATATTTCCTTATCATATTCTGACTTGACCGATAATGTATATTCTGACTTGACTGATGATGTATATCACCAGGTTGGTCTTTACCTGAGGTGTGCATTGTCCATGTGTGGCAGCAAACATGCTGGTTATGGCTACATGATCCTATCTTACTCTAGTGTGTTTTTTTTTTTTTTCTGAGATTTGTCTTTTCTCCTGTTGCAGGATAATTTGTATTTTGAAATCCATGTTATTATCAGTCCTGAGGCACTTCCCTCATCCACACTCCCAGCACAGCATTCTGAAACTGAGATCTCCACCATTTGAAAAACATCACAATAGCTTGACAATTGAAAGCAAAAAGTTGAAAATAATTATGATGCTTTTTAAAGGATCTTAGGTAACTTCTTGTAAGTCCTTGGTTGAAAATAATACTAGTTTTACAGACTGATCATCTATAATCAATGATGAACTTCCTTCCCAAAATGGATATCGTTTTGGAATTCTTACTCAGCCTCACCTTCACAGTTTCAAGACAAAGTGTCAAAACAATGAACTGAATGAAGTGGAAATTGGAACCACACTGAAAATAATGATGATTAAAAAAGGGCCGTTCATGTTGTTCTTTCCACTACTGTGGTTATTTTAACTGTATTTTCAAAATATTATATTGATTTTTATCTTTCAAGTTGATGCCCTGATCTTCTGCCTGAGGTGAGTACTACTTTCTTGTGCTCTTGTCATTGAGTGGGCCTGGTAAGGAGGACGGAAGGCTCTCTAACAAAATTGAATTCATCCAGCGGTTCCACAATGTCGAAAAGTGCCCAGTAGTTTTAAAAATGCAACTTTCAACAAAGCTGTAATGAAGCCAACGATTGTGGTGCAAATAGCAAAGACTATTGAAAAATAACCATGCGTGGAAATTATCATGATCAAATTGTTAATGGTATATGTCTAAGACTCACTCTAAAGGCCTATGATGAACCTGATAATGTAACTGAAGTTATTCCTAAAGTGTTTATTGTACGTTATCTAAAATTCGCATGAGATTTTTCCACAATGTGCAATGCCACCCAGCCAAGAGTTCTTCCTCAGTTTACTAAGTGTGATTATGTTGTGTATTATTGTATAGAATTATTGCATTTGTTGTATAATTATTGTAACTACTGTTATATAATATGGTATTCAACCAGTCAATGATAAATATATGATCAATGGTAAATAAATGATGACATTACTTATAGCAACTCTATAATGTTGCATACAAGTTGCATATTTGGGTTAATGTTTCTTATGATAGTTGATGAATATTACGTTGTCTCTCTTTTGTTAGACTTCAACTTCAGCTTCCAAGAGATGAACGTGTCATCTGCCAATGTAACAGTGGTTATACAATATCGAGACTCCTTCGCCACAGCTGTGACCAAAAATGTGGTTGTTGTGGCTCTCGGCATCTCCATCAACTACATCAATGCCAGTCTCATTCACACCTTCCGCAAACATCAGGTTTGACATTCCTTCACTGTCAACCAACCACTTATGATCAATTTAATGAGGAGATATGGCAGAAATTAATATTTATATCACCACCACCTCTGCTGCTGGATTAACAGTGAGTGTCCACTGAACGGCCAAATTTGCAGGCGTAGAGATTATGTGGAAAATTGTGGGAAGGTGAGCGTCAAAAAATTCCAAGCTCAACATTGACAGGGCGGTGCCAAAAGATGAACTAAAGTCTATTTCATGCAAATTTTACACGTCTGAAGCAAGCATTAATAAGTAGAACAGCAGGTGTCAGTTTGATTCATGTCTGTTCATGAAGTATCCCCCTTGATGTTCCACCTGTCCCACCAGACAGAGCATGGAGGAAAAATAATTATTACTGTTCCTACACATCCAATTTTGTATGATGCATCTTTTCACAAATTAAAATTCACTTTATTTTATTTATTAGCAGGAGGACCAGGATGTAAATGACCATTACCTGACAATTCTCAACATAGAAAAACAAGGAGTTAGGCCTACAATAACATCCATGACCCATATTACCTTTCTTGAAAAAAAAAATGTAGGAATTGGAAATAAATAATAATAAAAAATAAAAAAATCTGAAAAAAAAAATAGTGTTTGTGTTCAGTTGAGCATTTATCTAGGATAAGTCCTATACCATCAAATTTTCCTACACCGATTATTTCCACACCCATGAAGCGTCCAAAATTTACGAGCACAGCGTTGGCAAGGAGTGTGGGTGTTGTCAGTGGACAGTCACTGTAAAACTACAGGCAGAAAGAAGAAGAGTGCTGTGTCTAGCTAATGTTTGATTCACCAGAATTAGCAGCACACCTTTCAGGTATTAAAAGTCCAATCCTAGGTCTAGTGGTGAAAAAGCATTGTCCATCTATAAATGCTTCTGCGGGTGATTGCCAGCTCTTGATAAAGGAGCGGCACAAGGATAAAGTTATGGTAAACATCTATCTAATTCGAGGAATCTCTGTCTGTGAGTGAGTGTGTGTGTATGTGTGTGTGTCCTTCGCATATCTCGAGAACCGTTCGTCCGATCGACTTCACACTTGGCGAGTGTATTGCTGGGGACCCAAGGATGTGCAGTGTCGGATTTGGTGCAATTTGGACACGTGACACGTTCAATATTAATAAACCGACTAAACAAGCGAACAGCGAGCCTCTCAGCTCTGTGTCTGAGTGCAGCGGGGGGGGGGGCTTCAGGGCTCTGACTGGCTGAGCGGGACAAAGGCACGCGCCCCGCTCATGCCCGAGAGAGAAGAACGAGCACACACAGGAGAAAATAACAGAGGCGGAGGCAGTAAAACTAGCCAATAGGAGCGCAGACACGTTTGATTGGCAGCAGAATCAACCAATGGAAGGCCGTAAACTGCTTCTACGGTTCAAGCGCAGTTTAGTCTCACTGGTGAAGTCTGGGGACTGGGGACCCAAGGACGTGCAGTGTCGGATTTGGTGCAATTTGGACACGCGACACGTTCAATATTACTAAACTTTGAATAAACAAGCGGACAGCGCTCTGTGCGGCAGCGGGGCTCAAGCGGTACGGGCACACGCGATTCTCGAGAAAGCAGCACTACGGGCACGAGCAGTTCTCGAGAAAGCAGCAAGCAGCAATCGGCCCGTTCCGGACAGGCACGTTTTGAACGGGCACTGCACTAGTCAAGTCAATATTAAATGCACTATATTTTGAATCTGTACAATGTTTGCTAATGTGTTCATTGTAAACACTGCAGCAATGACTCAAGTAATTGCCATTTATGTCAGAATGAGAAAACTTAATTACGATACTACAATGTGTGCTCTTAGAAATATGTAAATCCAGTACAAAAACATAGAGATTTTGGTTTCCAAAAAAAGCATCAATGTTCTGTAATGATGATTCTTTGGAGAAACTCCCCTTTTCTCTACACCTTTCCCCACTTCCCATGTGCTGTTTTCTCTAGTCTTGCCCTTGCCCCTCTTCTACTGAACTCTGCTCCACTCAACTATTTTCTTTCCTCCCCACTCTCCTCTCTCAATTTTCCCCTCCATCCTCCTCTCCTTCCATCTCCCCATACCCCTCTCCTCTTCATTCCCGCCAACCAGATCTTCTACATGAATCCTCGCTACATCCTTTTCATTCACCTGGTGGTCAACGATATGATCCAGCTGATGCTCACTATCATGCTATTCCTCCTCAGCTACACCCTCTACACAATAAATGTCTCCCTCTGCTGCTGTGCCATCCTGCTTGCTCTTTTCACCACCGAAAACACCCCTCTGAACCTGGCCTGCATGGCGGTAGAGTGCTACATTGCCATCTGCGTCCCCCTCCGCCATGCGCAGATCTGTACAGTCAAAAGAACACACATGCTGATTGGTCTGATCTGGGCGACGAGCATGTTGTCTGTCCTCCCCGACCTCTTCGTCGCCCTGGCCACAGAACCCCTGGAGTTTTTTCATACCCGAGTCTTCTGTCTCAGGGAAACCGTCTTCAGGAATCCCACCATTATCAAGAAGAGGGATATCACCTATATAGTGTTCCTAGTCATAGTTTGGCTCATTATCTTCTACACTTACTTCAGGATCCTGTTCACTGCCAAGGAGGCAAGCACCGATGCTAAGAAGGCCCAGAAAACTATCCTCCTTCATGGATTTCAGCTGCTGTTGTGTATGGCTACCTATGCCCTCCCCGTGTTAAAAAAAGCTCTGCTGTACTGGTTCCCTGAACATTATGCGGACTCCCTCTTTGCTTGCTATATTATTATACACATCCTGCCACGATCCATTAGTCCAATCATCTATGGCCTACGGGACAAGACTTTCAGGAGGTACCTGAAAACGTATCTGTTGTGTAAAGTGAGAATACAGTAATCACCCATCCACAGACTGCAATTAGGAGGTCTTTATTTAAAAAAAAAAAGGTGACACTTCATGAACTCTGGAAGGCTTTCCTGAGCATCCTAAGCCCACCTTGCATTCACTTTCCCCAAATTAGCCCATGTCGCCCTTCTCCAGCACTCTCTCCACTCGCTCTGCTGCTCATGTCATTGACAACCCAAGGCTGCTAAGGGAGCTACATCGCCATGCCTCCAGGCCATAGTCCGGGCCGATGATTGTTATCCCTCTTGGCTCCCCAGTGGTGCTATGATCTAAGCACTCCAGTCAGGACTTTGGTTCTATAAATTGAGTTATTCTATGCTTTCAACTATAAATAAAGCTCATTCTACTGCTGCACTCATTGTAAGGTGCTCTGGATTAGTGTCAGCTAAATGTCTAAAATGTAAACGTGTAACACAATCATATGGAGTAAATAAGAGCTTCATAGCAGCTACATGTCACATACATGAATACTGATGAAATCTTTGCATCAGGTTTCATTAAATGTTTACGCAATACTGACGTGCAAAGGCAAAATGTAGTAACTACAAGTTTGGTCAAAATTGAATTAAGACTGGAAACCGACTTTGTTCACCAGCCTCTGTTTTATCTTGTAACAAACTGTTTTGGCTCATTTATGTTTAGTTTGAGACAAAACTGCATGTCAAATTTGCAGTAACAAAAAAACCCAGCTAAATCCAAGGCAGAATGCAGTAGGAGTAGTTGCTGCGCTCTGGCCTTGAATCTCCAGCTGCAGCTGTAAATACTGCGGTCTGCCGTGGTAATACAAATACAAATTAAGTTTGTGTTTATGTTCTCAGTAAGAAATTGTATAATTTTGCCTGGTTGCAATTATTGGAAACAATAGACAGAAAATGACTATAGATCATCTACCTCCTGTGATTTCCATGGTTGTTCATGTCCACATATGTAAGTGTGATGAAAGATATGAACATCGTATCAAAGTTAAATATCATTTTCAACTCAAACTACAGCTCTATGCTATGGCTGGAGAGTCAGAGTCAATAAGGCAGATAGTGTGAGCACACACACACGGACCCATGTGCATGCGTACTAGGGCTGTCAACGAATATTCTAAATTCGATTATATAATCGAATTGTAAAAAAAAACAGACATTCGATTATGAAAATTAATATTCGATTGTGAAAAAAAAAAAAAAGCAGCACTACCGCGGCTGTCCGCCTCGCGAGTTCTTGCGTGGGCCTGGGCCGCTGCACTGAATGCACTGCATGATGGACAGAAGTCACACAACGTCACTTTCATTGATTGAAAATGAAATATAGGTCAAGCTGAAACGAGCGAATAATTCAACAACAACCGTGTGGTAATGATGGCAGAGAGTTCACAACCCCCTCCGAGCAATCTAAAAAGCCCTGTTTGGAAATACTTCGGATTTTGGTCAGACGGCAAAATTGTGGAACCTCGAGATAAAGTTGTATCAAATTGTTTATTTAAACCAGTATGAATATTACCTAACCTGTATAAAAATTAGGCTATCGAATAACATATCAATTACGAATCATTCATTTGATCTTGCTCCGAGAGACAGCGCGTTCTCAGTTCTCACTCTAGCACCAACCACGGCGCAGAGAGAGAGAGCGAGAGAGAGAGAGAGACTTGTATATACCTATACAAGTAGTTATGTCTCTCATTGTATTGGTTTGCCCTCTTATGGACATAATGCGCAAAAATAGATATTCGAATGGTTCGAACCTATGTGTTTTTTTAGAAGGAATAATGGAACGTCATTTTTGGCCAATTTTGACAGCCCTAATGTGTACACAACCATACATCCATGCAGGCACGCACACACACACACACACACACACACACACACACACACACACACACACACACACACACACACACACACATCTACTACCCACCTGCATGCATTCACACCTACACCTACACATGTATACACACACCCCTGTATCCTTAGATGTTTGCCAACCCCAGCACATATAAAAGTATCTGATAGATTTTCTGGAGCCACTCTCTGTTATGTCACGTTGGCATCCTGGTCTGACTGCATTAACTAAGGTAAGTACCACCTGTGAACTTTCACTACAGTCATATAGCCACAGAGGAATGTCACAATAGAGTTGAATGAAGTGCTGCAATGCTATGATAGTGAAATACATTTTCATCAACTCATTCATATTTCCTTATCATATTCTGACTTGACCGATAATGTATATTCTGACTTGACTGATGATGTATATCACCAGGTTGGTCTTTACCTGAGGTGTGCATTGTCCATGTGTGGCAGCAAACATGCTGGTTATGGCTACATGATCCTATCTTACTCTAGTGTGTTTTTTTTTTTTTTTCTGAGATTTGTCTTTTCTCCTGTTGCAGGATAATTTGTATTTTGAAATCCATGTTATTATCAGTCCTGAGGCACTTCCCTCATCCACACTCCCAGCACAGCATTCTGAAACTGAGATCTCCACCATTTGAAAAACATCACAATAGCTTGACAATTGAAAGCAAAAAGTTGAAAATAATTATGATGCTTTTTAAAGGATCTTAGGTAACTTCTTGTAAGTCCTTGGTTGAAAATAATACTAGTTTTACAGACTGATCATCTATAATCAATGATGAACTTCCTTCCCAAAATGGATATCGTTTTGGAATTCTTACTCAGCCTCACCTTCACAGTTTCAAGACAAAGTGTCAAAACAATGAACTGAATGAAGTGGAAATTGGAACCACACTGAAAATAATGATGATTAAAAAAGGGCCGTTCATGTTGTTCTTTCCACTACTGTGGTTATTTTAATTGTATTTTCAAAATATTATATTGATTTTTATCTTTCAAGTTGATGCCCTGATCTTCTGCCTGAGGTGAGTACTACTTTCTTGTGCTCTTATCATTGAGTGGGCCTGGTAAGGAGGACGGAAGGCTCTCTAACAAAATTGAATTCATCCAGCGGTTCCACAATGTCGAAAAGTGCCCAGTAGTTTTAAAAATGCAACTTTCAACAAAGCTGTAATGAAGCCAACGATTGTGGTGCAAATAGCAAAGACTATTGAAAAATAACCATGCGTGGAAATTATCATGATCAAATTGTTAATGGTATATGTCTAAGACTCACTCTAAAGGCCTATGATGAACCTGATAATGTAACTGAAGTTATTCCTAAAGTGTTTATTGTACGTTATCTAAAATTCGCATGAGATTTTTCCACACATTTTTCCACAATGTGCAATGCCACCCAGCCAAGAGTTCTTCCTCAGTTTACTAAGTGTGATTATGTTGTGTATTATTGTATAGAATCATTGCATTTGTTGTATAATTATTGTAACTACTGTTATATAATATGGTATTCAACCAGTCAATGATAAATATATGATCAATGGTAAATAAATGATGACATTACTTATAGCAACTCTATAATGTTGCATACAAGTTGCATATTTGGGTTAATGTTTCTTATGATAGTTGATGAATATTACGTTGTCTCTCTTTTGTTAGACTTCAACTTCAGCTTCCAAGAGATGAACGTGTCATCTGCCAATGTAACAGTGGTTATACAATATCGAGACTCCTTCGCCACAGCTGTGACCAAAAATGTGGTTGTTGTGGCTCTCGGCATCTCCATCAACTACATCAATGCCAGTCTCATTCACACCTTCCGCAAACATCAGGTTTGACATTCCTTCACTGTCAACCAACCACTTATGATCAATTTAATGAGGAGATATGGCAGAAATTAATATTTATATCACCACCACCTCTGCTGCTGGATTAACAGTGAGTGTCCACTGAACGGCCAAATTTGCAGGCGTAGAGATTATGTGGAAAATTGTGGGAAGGTGAGCGTCAAAAAATTCCAAGCTCAACATTGACAGGGCGGTGCCAAAAGATGAACTAAAGTCTATTTCATGCAAATTTTACACGTCTGAAGCAAGCATTAATAAGTAGAACAGCAGGTGTCAGTTTGATTCATGTCTGTTCATGAAGTATCCTCCTTGATGTTCCACCTGTCCCACCAGACAGAGCATGGCGGAAAAATAATTATTACTGTTCCTACACATCCAATTTTGTATGATGCATCTTTTCACAAATTAAAATTCACTTTATTTTATTTATTAGCAGGAGGACCAGGATGTAAATGATCATTACCTGACAATTCTCAACATAGAAAAACAAGGAGTTAGGCCTACAATAACATCCATGACCCATATTAACTTTTTTGAAAAAAAATAATTTAGGAATTAGAAATAAATAATAATACAAAAAAAAAAAATCTGAAAAAAAAATAGTGTTTGTGTTCAGTTGAGCATTTTTCTAGGATAAGTCCTATACCATCAAATTTGCCTACATCGATTTCCACACCCATGAAGCGTCCAAAATTTACGAGCACAGCGTTGGCAAGGAGTGTGGGTGTTGTCAGTGGACAGTCACTGTAAAACTACAGGCAGAAAGAAGAAGAGTGCTGTGTCTAGCTAATGTTTGATTCACCAGAATTAGCAGCACACCTTTCAGGTATTACAAGTCCAATCCTAGGTCTAGTGGTGGAAAAAGCATTGTCCATCTATAAATGCTTCTGCGGGTGATTGTCAGCTCTTGATAAAGGAGCGGCACAAGGATAAAGTTATTGTAAACATCTATCTACTAATTCGAGGAATCTCTGTCTGTGAGTGAGTGTGTGTGTGTCCTTCGCATATCTCGAGAACCGTTCGTCCGATCAACTTCACACTTGGCGAGTGTATTGCTGGGGACCCAAGGATGTGCAGTGTCGGATTTGGTGCAATTTGGACACGTGACACGTTCAATATTAATAAACCGACTAAACAAGCGAACAGCGAGCCTCTCAGCTCTGTGTCTGAGTGCAGCGGGGGGGGGGGCTTCAGGGCTCTGACTGGCTGAGCGGGACAAAGGCACGCGCCCCGCTCATGCCCGAGAGAGAAGAACGAGCACACACAGGAGAAAATAACAGAGGCGGAGGCAGTAAAACTAGCCAATAGGAGCGCAGACACGTTTGATTGGCAGCAGAATCAACCAATGGAAGGCCGTAAACTGCTTCTACGGTTCAAGCGCAGTTTAGTCTCACTGGTGAAGTCTGGGGACTGGGGACCCAAGGACGTGCAGTGTCGGATTTGGTGCAATTTGGACACGCGACACGTTCAATATTACTAAACTTTGAATAAACAAGCGGACAGCGCTCTGTGCGGCAGCGGGGCTCAAGCGGTACGGGCACACGCGATTCTCGAGAAAGCAGCACTACGGGCACGAGCAGTTCTCGAGAAAGCAGCAAGCAGCAATCGGCCCGTTCCGGACAGGCACGTTTTGAACGGGCACTGCACTAGTCAAGTCAATATTAAATGCACTATATTTTGAATCTGTACAATGTTTGCTAATGTGTTCATTGTAAACACTGCAGCAATGACTCAAGTAATTGCCATTTATGTCAGAATGAGAAAACTTAATTACGATACTACAATGTGTGCTCTTAGAAATATGTAAATCCAGTACAAAAACATAGAGATTTTGGTTTCCAAAAAAAGCATCAATGTTCTGTAATGATGATTCTTTGGAGAAACTCCCCTTTTCTCTACACCTTTCCCCACTTCCCATGTGCTGTTTTCTCTAGTCTTGCCCTTGCCCCTCTTCTACTGAACTCTGCTCCACTCAACTATTTTCTTTCCTCCCCACTCTCCTCTCTCAATTTTCCCCTCCATCCTCCTCTCCTTCCATCTCCCCATACCCCTCTCCTCTTCATTCCCGCCAACCAGATCTTCTACATGAATCCTCGCTACATCCTTTTCATTCACCTGGTGGTCAACGATATGATCCAGCTGATGCTCACTATCATGCTATTCCTCCTCAGCTACACCCTCTACACAATAAATGTCTCCCTCTGCTGCTGTGCCATCCTGCTTGCTCTTTTCACCACCGAAAACACCCCTCTGAACCTGGCCTGCATGGCGGTAGAGTGCTACATTGCCATCTGCGTCCCCCTCCGCCATGCGCAGATCTGTACAGTCAAAAGAACACACATGCTGATTGGTCTGATCTGGGCGACGAGCATGTTGTCTGTCCTCCCCGACCTCTTCATCGCCCTGGCCACAGAACCCCTGGAGTTTTTTCATACCCGAGTCTTCTGTCTCAGGGAAACCGTCTTCAGGAATCCCACCATTATCAAGAAGAGGGATATCACCTATATAGTGTTCCTAGTCATAGTTTGGCTCATTATCTTCTACACTTACTTCAGGATCCTGTTCACTGCCAAGGAGGCAAGCACCGATGCTAAGAAGGCCCAGAAAACTATCCTCCTCCATGGATTTCAGCTGCTGTTGTGTATGGCTACCTATGCAGGCCCCCTGTTAAAAAAAGCTCTGCTGTACTGGTTCCCTGAACATTATGCGGACTCCCTCTTTGCTTGCTATATTATTATACACATCCTGCCACGATCCATTAGTCCAATCATCTATGGCCTACGGGACAAGACTTTCAGGAGGTACCTGAAAAGGTATCTGTTGTGTAAAGTGAGCATACAGTAATCACCCATCCACAGACTGTAATTAGGAGGTCTTTATTTAAAAAGAAAAAGGTGACACTTCATGAACTCTGGAAGGCTTTCCTGAGCATCCTAAGCCCACCTTGCATTCACTTTCCCCAAATTAGCCCATGTCGCCCTTCTCCAGCACTCTCTCCACTCGCTCTGCTGCTCATGTCATTGACAACCCAAGGCTGCTAAGGGAGCTACATCGCCATGCCTCCAGGCCATAGTCCGGGCCGATGATTGTTATCCCTCTTGGCTCCCCAGTGGTGCTATGATCTAAGCACTCCAGTCAGGACTTTGGTTCTATAAATAGAGTTATTCTTTGCTTTCAACTATAAATAAAGCTCATTCTACTGCTGCACTCATTGTAAGGTGCTCTGGATTAGTGTCAGCTAAATGTCTAAAATGTAAACGTGTAACACAATCATATGGAGTAAATAAGAGCTTCATAGCAGCTACATGTCACATACATGAATACTGATGAAATCTTTGCATCAGGTTTCATTAAATGTTTACGCAATACTGACGTGCAAAGGCAAAATGTAGAAACTACAAGTTTGGTCAAAATTGAATTAAGACTGGAAACCGACTTTGTTCACCAGCCTCTGTTTTATCTTGTAACAAACTGTTTTGGCTCATTTATGTTTAGTTTGAGACAAAACTGCATGTCAAATTTGCAGTAACAAAAAAACCAGCTAAATCCAAGGCAGAATGCAGTAGGAGTAGTTGCTGCGCTCTGGCCTTGAATCTCCAGCTGCAGCTGTAAATACTGCTGTCTGCCGTGGTTATACAAATACAAATGAAGTTTGTGTTTATGTTCTCAGTGAGAAATTGTATAATTTTGCCTGGTTGCAATTATTGGAAACAATAGACAGAAAATGACTATATCATCTACCTCCTGTGATTTCCATGGTTGTTCATGTCCACATATGTAAGTGTGATGAAAGATATGAACATCGTATCAAAGTTAAATATCATTTTCAACTCAAACTACAGCTCTATGCTATGGCTGGAGAGTCAGAGTCAATAAGGCAGATAGTGTGAGCACACACACACGGACCCATGTGCATGCGTACTAGGGCTGTCAACGAATATTCTAAATTCGATTATATAATCGAATTGTAAAAAAAAACAGACATTCGATTATGAAAATTAATATTCGATTGTGAAAAAAAAAAAAAAAGCAGCACTACCGCGGCTGTCCGCCTCGCGAGTTCTCGCGTGGGCCTGGGCCGCTGCACTGAATGCACTGCATGATGGACAGAAGTCACACAACGTCACTTTCATTGATTGAAAATGAAATATAGGTCAAGCTGAAACGAGCGAATAATTCAACAACAACCGTGTGGTAATGATGGCAGAGAGTTCACAACCCCCTCCGAGCAATCTAAAAAGCCCTGTTTGGAAATACTTCGGATTTTGGTCAGACGGCAAAATTGTGTAACCTCGAGATAAAGTTGTATCAAATTGTTTATTTAAACCAGTATGAATATTACCTAACCTGTATAAAAATTAGGCTATCGAATAACATATCAATTACGAATCATTCATTTGATCTTGCTCCGAGAGACAGCGCGTCCTCAGTGAGAGAGAGAGAGGTCTTTAAATGAAGTTTTACGGTATAGGACATTATTTTATTTGTTTATTTTGTAATGTGTAGGTATGTAGATCTTTTAAAAGACATGTTTATGTTGAAATAAATATACCTATACAAGTAGTTATGTCTCTCGTTGTATTGGTTTGCCCTCTTATGGACATAATGCGCCAAAATAGATATTCGAATGGTTCGAACCTATGTGTTTTTTTAGAAGGAATAATGGAACGTCATTTTTGGCCAATTTTGACAGCCCTAATGTGTACACAACCATACATCCATGCACGCACGCACACACACACACACACACACACACACACATCTACTACCCACCTGTATGCATTCACACCTACACCTACACATGTATACACACACCCCTGTATCCTTAGATGTTTGCCAACCCCAGCACATATAAAAGTATCTGATAGATTTTCTGGAGCCACTCTCTGTTATGTCACGTTGGCATCCTGGTCTGACTGCATTAACTAAGGTAAGTACCACCTGTGAACTTTCACTACAGTCATATAGCCACAGAGGAATGTCACAATAGAGTTGAATGAAGTGCTGCAATGCTATGATAGTGAAATACATTTTCATCAACTCATTCATATTTCCTTATCATATTCTGACTTGACCGATAATGTATATTCTGACTTGACTGATGATGTATATCACCAGGTTGGTCTTTACCTGAGGTGTGCATTGTCCATGTGTGGCAGCAAACATGCTGGTTATGGCTACATGATCCTATCTTACTCTAGTGTGTTTTTTTTTTTTTTCTGAGATTTGTCTTTTCTCCTGTTGCAGGATAATTTGTATTTTGAAATCCATGTTATTATCAGTCCTGAGGCACTTCCCTCATCCACACTCCCAGCACAGCATTCTGAAACTGAGATCTCCACCATTTGAAAAACATCACAATAGCTTGACAATTGAAAGCAAAAAGTTGAAAATAATTATGATGCTTTTTAAAGGATCTTAGGTAACTTCTTGTAAGTCCTTGGTTGAAAATAATACTAGTTTTACAGACTGATCATCTATAATCAATGATGAACTTCCTTCCCAAAATGGATATCGTTTTGGAATTCTTACTCAGCCTCACCTTCACAGTTTCAAGACAAAGTGTCAAAACAATGAACTGAATGAAGTGGAAATTGGAACCACACTGAAAATAATGATGATTAAAAAAGGGCCGTTCATGTTGTTCTTTCCACTACTGTGGTTATTTTAACTGTATTTTCAAAATATTATATTGATTTTTATCTTTCAAGTTGATGCCCTGATCTTCTGCCTGAGGTGAGTACTACTTTCTTGTGCTCTTATCATTGAGTGGGCCTGGTAAGGAGGACGGAAGGCTCTCTAACAAAATTGAATTCATCCAGCGGTTCCACAATGTCGAAAAGTGCCCAGTAGTTTTAAAAATGCAACTTTCAACAAAGCTGTAATGAAGCCAACGATTGTGGTGCAAATAGCAAAGACTATTGAAAAATAACCATGCGTGGAAATTATCATGATCAAATTGTTAATGGTATATGTCTAAGACTCACTCTAAAGGCCTATGATGAACCTGATAATGTAACTGAAGTTATTCCTAAAGTGTTTATTGTACGTTATCTAAAATTCGCATGAGATTTTTCCACAATGTGCAATGCCACCCAGCCAAGAGTTCTTCCTCAGTTTACTAAGTGTGATTATGTTGTGTATTATTGTATAGAATTATTGCATTTGTTGTATAATTATTGTAACTACTGTTATATAATATGGTATTCAACCAGTCAATGATAAATATATGATCAATGGTAAATAAATGATGACATTACTTATAGCAACTCTATAATGTTGCATACAAGTTGCATATTTGGGTTAATGTTTCTTATGATAGTTGATGAATATTACGTTGTCTCTCTTTTGTTAGACTTCAACTTCAGCTTCCAAGAGATGAACGTGTCATCTGCCAATGTAACAGTGGTTATACAATATCGAGACTCCTTCGCCACAGCTGTGACCAAAAATGTGGTTGTTGTGGCTCTCGGCATCTCCATCAACTACATCAATGCCAGTCTCATTCACACCTTCCGCAAACATCAGGTTTGACATTCCTTCACTGTCAACCAACCACTTATGATCAATTTAATGAGGAGATATGGCAGAAATTAATATTTATATCACCACCACCTCTGCTGCTGGATTAACAGTGAGTGTCCACTGAACGGCCAAATTTGCAGGCGTAGAGATTATGTGGAAAATTGTGGGAAGGTGAGCGTCAAAAAATTCCAAGCTCAACATTGACAGGGCGGTGCCAAAAGATGAACTAAAGTCTATTTCATGCAAATTTTACACGTCTGAAGCAAGCATTAATAAGTAGAACAGCAGGTGTCAGTTTGATTCATGTCTGTTCATGAAGTATCCCCCTTGATGTTCCACCTGTCCCACCAGACAGAGCATGGAGGAAAAATAATTATTACTGTTCCTACACATCCAATTTTGTATGATGCATCTTTTCACAAATTAAAATTCACTTTATTTTATTTATTAGCAGGAGGACCAGGATGTAAATGACCATTACCTGACAATTCTCAACATAGAAAAACAAGGAGTTAGGCCTACAATAACATCCATGACCCATATTACCTTTTTTGAAAAAAAAAATGTAGGAATTGGAAATAAATAATAATAAAAAATAAAAAAATCTGAAAAAAAAAATAGTGTTTGTGTTCAGTTGAGCATTTATCTAGGATAAGTCCTATACCATCAAATTTTCCTACACCGATTATTTCCACACCCATGAAGCGTCCAAAATTTACGAGCACAGCGTTGGCAAGGAGTGTGGGTGTTTTCAGTGGACAGTCACTGTAAAACTACAGGCAGAAAGAAGAAGAGTGCTGTGTCTAGCTAATGTTTGATTCACCAGAATTAGCAGCACACCTTTCAGGTATTAAAAGTCCAATCCTAGGTCTAGTGGTGAAAAAGCATTGTCCATCTATAAATGCTTCTGCGGGTGATTGCCAGCTCTTGATAAAGGAGCGGCACAAGGATAAAGTTATGGTAAACATCTATCTAATTCGAGGAATCTCTGTCTGTGAGTGAGTGTGTGTGTATGTGTGTGTGTCCTTCGCATATCTCGAGAACCGTTCGTCCGATCGACTTCACACTTGGCGAGTGTATTGCTGGGGACCCAAGGATGTGCAGTGTCGGATTTGGTGCAATTTGGACACGTGACACGTTCAATATTAATAAACCGACTAAACAAGCGAACAGCGAGCCTCTCAGCTCTGTGTCTGAGTGCAGCGGGGGGGGGGGCTTCAGGGCTCTGACTGGCTGAGCGGGACAAAGGCACGCGCCCCGCTCATGCCCGAGAGAGAAGAACGAGCACACACAGGAGAAAATAACAGAGGCGGAGGCAGTAAAACTAGCCAATAGGAGCGCAGACACGTTTGATTGGCAGCAGAATCAACCAATGGAAGGCCGTAAACTGCTTCTACGGTTCAAGCGCAGTTTAGTCTCACTGGTGAAGTCTGGGGACTGGGGACCCAAGGACGTGCAGTGTCGGATTTGGTGCAATTTGGACACGCGACACGTTCAATATTACTAAACTTTGAATAAACAAGCGGACAGCGCTCTGTGCGGCAGCGGGGCTCAAGCGGTACGGGCACACGCGATTCTCGAGAAAGCAGCACTACGGGCACGAGCAGTTCTCGAGAAAGCAGCAAGCAGCAATCGGCCCGTTCCGGACAGGCACGTTTTGAACGGGCACTGCACTAGTCAAGTCAATATTAAATGCACTATATTTTGAATCTGTACAATGTTTGCTAATGTGTTCATTGTAAACACTGCAGCAATGACTCAAGTAATTGCCATTTATGTCAGAATGAGAAAACTTAATTACGATACTACAATGTGTGCTCTTAGAAATATGTAAATCCAGTACAAAAACATAGAGATTTTGGTTTCCAAAAAAAGCATCAATGTTCTGTAATGATGATTCTTTGGAGAAACTCCCCTTTTCTCTACACCTTTCCCCACTTCCCATGTGCTGTTTTCTCTAGTCTTGCCCTTGCCCCTCTTCTACTGAACTCTGCTCCACTCAACTATTTTCTTTCCTCCCCACTCTCCTCTCTCAATTTTCCCCTCCATCCTCCTCTCCTTCCATCTCCCCATACCCCTCTCCTCTTCATTCCCGCCAACCAGATCTTCTACATGAATCCTCGCTACATCCTTTTCATTCACCTGGTGGTCAACGATATGATCCAGCTGATGCTCACTATCATGCTATTCCTCCTCAGCTACACCCTCTACACAATAAATGTCTCCCTCTGCTGCTGTGCCATCCTGCTTGCTCTTTTCACCACCGAAAACACCCCTCTGAACCTGGCCTGCATGGCGGTAGAGTGCTACATTGCCATCTGCGTCCCCCTCCGCCATGCGCAGATCTGTACAGTCAAAAGAACACACATGCTGATTGGTCTGATCTGGGCGACGAGCATGTTGTCTGTCCTCCCCGACCTCTTCGTCGCCCTGGCCACAGAACCCCTGGAGTTTTTTCATACCCGAGTCTTCTGTCTCAGGGAAACCGTCTTCAGGAATCCCACCATTATCAAGAAGAGGGATATCACCTATATAGTGTTCCTAGTCATAGTTTGGCTCATTATCTTCTACACTTACTTCAGGATCCTGTTCACTGCCAAGGAGGCAAGCACCGATGCTAAGAAGGCCCAGAAAACTATCCTCCTTCATGGATTTCAGCTGCTGTTGTGTATGGCTACCTATGCCCTCCCCGTGTTAAAAAAAGCTCTGCTGTACTGGTTCCCTGAACATTATGCGGACTCCCTCTTTGCTTGCTATATTATTATACACATCCTGCCACGATCCATTAGTCCAATCATCTATGGCCTACGGGACAAGACTTTCAGGAGGTACCTGAAAACGTATCTGTTGTGTAAAGTGAGAATACAGTAATCACCCATCCACAGACTGCAATTAGGAGGTCTTTATTTAAAAAAAAAAAGGTGACACTTCATGAACTCTGGAAGGCTTTCCTGAGCATCCTAAGCCCACCTTGCATTCACTTTCCCCAAATTAGCCCATGTCGCCCTTCTCCAGCACTCTCTCCACTCGCTCTGCTGCTCATGTCATTGACAACCCAAGGCTGCTAAGGGAGCTACATCGCCATGCCTCCAGGCCATAGTCCGGGCCGATGATTGTTATCCCTCTTGGCTCCCCAGTGGTGCTATGATCTAAGCACTCCAGTCAGGACTTTGGTTCTATAAATTGAGTTATTCTATGCTTTCAACTATAAATAAAGCTCATTCTACTGCTGCACTCATTGTAAGGTGCTCTGGATTAGTGTCAGCTAAATGTCTAAAATGTAAACGTGTAACACAATCATATGGAGTAAATAAGAGCTTCATAGCAGCTACATGTCACATACATGAATACTGATGAAATCTTTGCATCAGGTTTCATTAAATGTTTACGCAATACTGACGTGCAAAGGCAAAATGTAGTAACTACAAGTTTGGTCAAAATTGAATTAAGACTGGAAACCGACTTTGTTCACCAGCCTCTGTTTTATCTTGTAACAAACTGTTTTGGCTCATTTATGTTTAGTTTGAGACAAAACTGCATGTCAAATTTGCAGTAACAAAAAAACCCAGCTAAATCCAAGGCAGAATGCAGTAGGAGTAGTTGCTGCGCTCTGGCCTTGAATCTCCAGCTGCAGCTGTAAATACTGCGGTCTGCCGTGGTAATACAAATACAAATTAAGTTTGTGTTTATGTTCTCAGTAAGAAATTGTATAATTTTGCCTGGTTGCAATTATTGGAAACAATAGACAGAAAATGACTATAGATCATCTACCTCCTGTGATTTCCATGGTTGTTCATGTCCACATATGTAAGTGTGATGAAAGATATGAACATCGTATCAAAGTTAAATATCATTTTCAACTCAAACTACAGCTCTATGCTATGGCTGGAGAGTCAGAGTCAATAAGGCAGATAGTGTGAGCACACACACACGGACCCATGTGCATGCGTACTAGGGCTGTCAACGAATATTCTAAATTCGATTATATAATCGAATTGTAAAAAAAAACAGACATTCGATTATGAAAATTAATATTCGATTGTGAAAAAAAAAAAAAAGCAGCACTACCGCGGCTGTCCGCCTCGCGAGTTCTTGCGTGGGCCTGGGCCGCTGCACTGAATGCACTGCATGATGGACAGAAGTCACACAACGTCACTTTCATTGATTGAAAATGAAATATAGGTCAAGCTGAAACGAGCGAATAATTCAACAACAACCGTGTGGTAATGATGGCAGAGAGTTCACAACCCCCTCCGAGCAATCTAAAAAGCCCTGTTTGGAAATACTTCGGATTTTGGTCAGACGGCAAAATTGTGGAACCTCGAGATAAAGTTGTATCAAATTGTTTATTTAAACCAGTATGAATATTACCTAACCTGTATAAAAATTAGGCTATCGAATAACATATCAATTACGAATCATTCATTTGATCTTGCTCCGAGAGACAGCGCGTTCTCAGTTCTCACTCTAGCACCAACCACGGCGCAGAGAGAGAGAGCGAGAGAGAGAGAGAGACTTGTATATACCTATACAAGTAGTTATGTCTCTCATTGTATTGGTTTGCCCTCTTATGGACATAATGCGCAAAAATAGATATTCGAATGGTTCGAACCTATGTGTTTTTTTAGAAGGAATAATGGAACGTCATTTTTGGCCAATTTTGACAGCCCTAATGTGTACACAACCATACATCCATGCAGGCACGCACACACACACACACACACACACACACACACACACACACACACACACACACACACACACACACACACATCTACTACCCACCTGCATGCATTCACACCTACACCTACACATGTATACACACACCCCTGTATCCTTAGATGTTTGCCAACCCCAGCACATATAAAAGTATCTGATAGATTTTCTGGAGCCACTCTCTGTTATGTCACGTTGGCATCCTGGTCTGACTGCATTAACTAAGGTAAGTACCACCTGTGAACTTTCACTACAGTCATATAGCCACAGAGGAATGTCACAATAGAGTTGAATGAAGTGCTGCAATGCTATGATAGTGAAATACATTTTCATCAACTCATTCATATTTCCTTATCATATTCTGACTTGACCGATAATGTATATTCTGACTTGACTGATGATGTATATCACCAGGTTGGTCTTTACCTGAGGTGTGCATTGTCCATGTGTGGCAGCAAACATGCTGGTTATGGCTACATGATCCTATCTTACTCTAGTGTGTTTTTTTTTTTTTTTCTGAGATTTGTCTTTTCTCCTGTTGCAGGATAATTTGTATTTTGAAATCCATGTTATTATCAGTCCTGAGGCACTTCCCTCATCCACACTCCCAGCACAGCATTCTGAAACTGAGATCTCCACCATTTGAAAAACATCACAATAGCTTGACAATTGAAAGCAAAAAGTTGAAAATAATTATGATGCTTTTTAAAGGATCTTAGGTAACTTCTTGTAAGTCCTTGGTTGAAAATAATACTAGTTTTACAGACTGATCATCTATAATCAATGATGAACTTCCTTCCCAAAATGGATATCGTTTTGGAATTCTTACTCAGCCTCACCTTCACAGTTTCAAGACAAAGTGTCAAAACAATGAACTGAATGAAGTGGAAATTGGAACCACACTGAAAATAATGATGATTAAAAAAGGGCCGTTCATGTTGTTCTTTCCACTACTGTGGTTATTTTAATTGTATTTTCAAAATATTATATTGATTTTTATCTTTCAAGTTGATGCCCTGATCTTCTGCCTGAGGTGAGTACTACTTTCTTGTGCTCTTGTCATTGAGTGGGCCTGGTAAGGAGGACGGAAGGCTCTCTAACAAAATTGAATTCATCCAGCGGTTCCACAATGTCGAAAAGTGCCCAGTAGTTTTAAAAATGCAACTTTCAACAAAGCTGTAATGAAGCCAACGATTGTGGTGCAAATAGCAAAGACTATTGAAAAATAACCATGCGTGGAAATTATCATGATCAAATTGTTAATGGTATATGTCTAAGACTCACTCTAAAGGCCTATGATGAACCTGATAATGTAACTGAAGTTATTCCTAAAGTGTTTATTGTACGTTATCTAAAATTTGCATGAGATTTTTCCACACATTTTTCCACAATGTGCAATGCCACCCAGCCAAGAGTTCTTCCTCAGTTTACTAAGTGTGATTATGTTGTGTATTTTTGTATAGAATTATTGCATTTGTTGTATAATTATTGTAACTACTGTTATATAATATGGTATTCAACCAGTCAATGATAAATATATGATCAATGGTAAATAAATGATGACATTACTTATAGCAACTCTATAATGTTGCATACAAGTTGCATATTTGGGTTAATGTTTCTTATGATAGTTGATGAATATTACGTTGTCTCTCTTTTGTTAGACTGTCAGCTTCCAAGAGATGAACGTGTCATCTGCCAATGTAACAGTGGTTATACAATATCGAGACTCCTTCAACGCAGCTGTGACCAAAAATGTGGTTGTTGTGGCTCTCGGCATCTCCATCAACTACATCAATGCCAGTCTCATTCACACCTTCCGCAAACATCAGGTTTGACATTCCTTCACTGTCAACCAACCACTTATGATCAATTTAATGAAGAGATATGGCAGAAATTAATATTTATATCACCACCACCTCTGCTGCTGGATTAACAGTGAGTGTCCACTGAACAGCCAAATTTGCAGGCGTAGAGATTATGTGGAAAATTGTGGGAAGGTGAGTGTCAAAAAATTCCAAGCTCAACATTGACAGGGCGGTGCCAAAAGATGAACTAAAGTCTATTTCATGCAAATTTTACGCGTCTGAAGCAAGCATTAATAAGTAGAACAGCAGGTGTCAGTTTGATTCATATCTGTTCATGAAGTATCCCCCTTGATGTTCCACCTGTCCCACCAGACAGAGCATGGAGGAAAAAAATATTATTACTGTTCCTACACATCCAATTTTGTATGATGCATCTTTTCACAAATTAAAATTCACTTTATTTTATTTATTAGCAGGAGGACCAGGATGTAAATGATCATTACCTGACAATTCTCAACATAGAAAAACAAGGAGTTAGGCCTACAATAACATCCATGACCTATATTACCTTTTTTGAAAAAAAAAAATTTAGGAATTGGAAATAAATAATACAAAAAAAAAATCTGAAAAAAAAATGTCTTTACCTTTCGCTTGATCCGGTCTGTGTGTAACTTCCTGCAACAACTCAACTCTCGCGAGACTTGAGCGAGACTTGGTTACAGACAGACCGGATCAAGCGAAAGGTAAAGAAAAACGTTTCATTTCTCTGTAGGGTCCTTTCCATAATGTTGTCAGACACTTATAATAACAATCTGAGCCTGTCAGTGGCAAAAACAAACACTTTTAGTGGACGTACATTGACGGTGCGATTTACCCCGTCGGATTACATTGCAGCTCGTTTTGCGGCTGCCGGCTGAAGCGATCTCGCTCAATACTGGACCAATTTCAAAAATTGTTGTCCCCTTTAGTCACTTAGACACAAAAAGATGGGAAAATAGGGTCCAGGTTGAAAAATACAGAAGTTACCCTTTAAGGCTTTAGAGATCTTTGAGCTTTAATGATTGCAGTGCCATCAGGACGCACGTAGGAGGCATAGGCAGAGGATGACCAACGGCCCAGTTGTTGAAGGAAAGCTGCTGATAGACCTTGCATGGCTGCGGAGGTTGCAGCACCTATTCTAAATGAATGACCTGAATAAAGCTTTGGGGGTATGTTACATATCAGAAGAATCTGCTCTAAATGATAGCTAAACCAAGATTTGGACATGGGATTGTTATCTGGGGTCAGAAAAAGAGGGGCACAAGGGTCGGAGAGAGGCCTGTTTTTAAAAAATGTACACATTGATTTAAAAGGACAGAATTAAATAATCAATGTGAGCAATGATTACAGCGCAAGCACCTCCAGCTTTAGAGTGTTTAAGGAAAAGACTAAAGAATTCTGGGTGGAAAGATAAATCCGAAAAGGTAACGTCTTTACCTGGATCAAATGAATTTGAAGAAGTGGTAAATTCACCACTCCTTAAAAACCCATAAAAAGCGAATAAAAAAGAACAATCCAAGAGAGAGTCGACATAGGGAGAAAAATAACCATGTCTCAAGACTGAAAGCATTTTATGCAAGATGGAAAGAGCAATAGGGAGTCTATTATCAATGCTAGAGGGGGAAACTTTTGAAATGCCTTTAAGTAACAGTTTAATGGCCGGATTGGAAAATAGGCTGGATGGATGGATGGATCAGAACATCTAGCATTAAACTGGATACCAGCGACCAGACCTCTTATATACTGAGGCTTAAAATGACGCACATCCATGCAATGACAAATAAATGCGCAAACAGCACTGATTGTAACAGGTTTTAGTGGCAAATTCAGAGAAACGCAGAACAAGGCAAAGGTTTTCCAAGCAAAATCATAGGATTTCAGGGTAGAGGCAGCTAGACCCTTTCTCATATAAAACCTGGCAGATTCTAAATATGACTGCAGGGAAAGCTGGTTTAATAGAGGGCTAATGCTTCTAGAGGGGGAACTGCTATGGGCGTTGGGCTGGCTTCTGGGCAAAGACTCTTAAATACCTAACATCGAAGCAGAGACAGCAGAGGCCAGAGAATGCTGTGGCACGTATGGGGCACTTGCGGTGGGAATGAATGGCTGAGGTGCAGGTGCAGGAGCTGGTGCATGAATCAGCGGGATCTGAGAGGCAGTAAGCATTGCAGAGGAAGATGATGAGGCTTGGGTGTTCTCCAGAGACTGGAGGTGAGCATCAATTGCCTGAATAGAATTTACCACTGAGACTGTAGAGTTGATGTGAAGGTATTATGTGATGGATGAAAGGCAGCATTTGGTTGATCGGGATGAGCCAGGCTGGCAGAGACATTCTTGCGGTTGGCTTGAGGAGCTACATGATGAGTTTTCTTTGTGTGTTTGCGACCAGGAGCTGTTGAAAGGCCAGAGGTTGCAGGGGGCTCATCCCGGACTGGTGTTTCACAAACCACTTCGTTAGCCAGGTCATGGAGCTGCGAGAGCTCCAGACCCGGAGCCGGAGTAATGCCTTGAGCTTTTAACATCTCCAGAATTTCTGAACCTGACTCTCCTTGACGAGCAGCAATCCGAGCATTGCGCCAAGCTGCCGATGAGGTAGAAGCCGATTCAATTAATTCAGCATCGAACAGTTCCGTTTCTGAGTCTGACATCATGAAATAAGATGACAGGCCGAGAATTAGCAGCAATACAAAACGTAAACTCGCCATACACGACCTGCACGATGACAAATGAGCGCAGAACAGCAGCATGAACGGACTAAAGTGGAGAGAGAGAAACATATTTAAAAAGACAGCAGCAAGATGATAGGCTAACAATGGAGGTGTGTCGCTGTGCTATTGGATAGATGTGACCAGCTGATGTGAACAGCTGATATCTCAATTGACGGACCCAGGAAATGACAGCAAGGAAATAATGAGTGAGCATGCGTGAGAGATGTGAATGGCAGGATGGTATGAGAAGTAAAACTACAGCCTAAGCATGCAAAAGATAGTCTTCCAGACTGAACCTTCGCTAAAGCTCCATAGAGATTTTGGTTTCCAAAAAAAGCATCAATGTTCTGTAATGATGATTCTTTGGAGAAACTCCCCTTTTCTCTACACCTTTCCCCACTTCCCATGTGCTGTTTTCTCTAGTCTTGCCCTTGCCCCTCTTCTACTGAACTCTGCTCCACTCAACTATTTTCTTTCCTCCCCACTCTCCTCTCTCAATTTTCCCCTCCATCCTCCTCTCCTTCCATCTCCCCATACCCCTCTCCTCTTCATTCCCGCCAACCAGATCTTCTACATGAATCCTCGCTACATCCTTTTCATTCACCTGGTGGTCAACGATATGATCCAGCTGATGCTCACTATCATGCTATTCCTCCTCACCTACACAGTCTACACAATAAATGTCTCCCTCTGCTGCTGTGCCATCCTGCTTGCTTTTTTCACCACCGAAAACACCCCTCTGAACCTGGCCTGCATGGCGGTAGAGTGCTACATTGCCGTCTGCGTCCCCCTCCGCCATGCGCAGATCTGTACAGTCAAAAGAACACACATGCTGATTGGTCTGATCTGGGCGACGAGCATGTTGTCTGTCCTCCCCGACCTCTTTGTCGCCCTGGCCACAGAACCCCTGGAGTTTTTTCATACCCGAGTCTTCTGTCTCAGGGAAACCGTCTTCAGGAATCCCACCGTTATCAAGAAGAGGGATATCACCTATATAGTGTTCCTAGTCATAGTTTGGCTTATTATCTTCTACACTTACTTCAGGATCCTGTTCACTGCCAAGGAGGCAAGCACCGATGCTAAGAAGGCCCGGAAAACTATCCTCCTCCATGGATTTCAGCTGCTGTTGTGTATGGCTACCTATGCCCTCCCCGTGTTAAAAAAAGCTCTGCTGTACTGGTTCCCTGAACATTATGCGGACTCCCTCTTTGCTTGCTATATTATTATACACATCCTGCCACGATCCATTAGTCCAATCATCTATGGCCTACGGGACAAGACTTTCAGGAGGTACCTGAAAACGTATCTGTTGTGTAAAGTGAGAATACAGTAATCACCCATCCACAGACTGTAATTAGGAGGTCTTTATTTTTTTTAAAAAAGGTGACACTTCATGAACTCTGGAAGGCTTTCCTGAGCATCCTAAGCCCACCTTGCATTCACTTTCCCCAAATTAGCCCATGTCGCCCTTCTCCAGCACTCTCTCCACTCGCTCTGCTGCTCATGTCATTGACAACCCAAGGCTGCTAAGGGAGCTACATCGCCATGCCTCCAGGCCATAGTCCGGGCCGATGATTGTTATCCCTCTTGGCTCCCCAGTGGTGCTATGATCTAAGCACTCCAGTCAGGACTTTGGTTCTATAAATTGAGTTATTCTTTGCTTTCAACTATAAATAAAGCTCATTCTACTGCTGCACTCATTGTAAGGTGCTCTGGATTAGTGTCAGCTAAATGTCTAAAATGTAAATGTGTAACACAATCATATGGAGTAAATAAGAGCTTCATAGCAGCTACATGTCACATACATGAATACTGATGAAATATTTGCATCAGGTTTCATTAAATGTTTACGCAATACTGACGTGCAAAGGCAAAATGTAGTAACTATAAGTTTGGTCAAAATTGAATTAAGACTGGAAACCGACTTTGTTCACCAGCCTCTGTTTTATCTTGTAACAAACTGTTTTGGCTCATTTATGTTTAGTTTGAGACAAAACTGCATGTCAAATTTGCAGTAACAAAAAAACCCAGCTAAATCCAAGGCAGAATGCAGTAGGAGTAGTTGCTGCGCTCTGGCCTTGAATCTCCAGCTGCAGTTGTAAATACTGCTGTCTGCCGTGGTAATACAAATACAAATGAAGTTTGTGTTTATGTTCTCAGTAAGAAATTGTATAATTTTGCCTGGTTGCAATTATTGGAAACGATAGACAGAAAATGACTATAGATCATCTACCTCCTGTGATTTCCATGGTTGTTCATGTCCACATATGTAAGTGTGATGAAAGATATGAACATCGTATCAAAGTTAAATATCATTTTCAACTCAAACTACAGCTCTATGCTATGGCTGGAGAGTCAGAGTCAATAAGGCAGATAGTGTGAGCACACACACACGGACCCATGTGCATGCGTACTAGGGCTGTCAACGAATATTCTAAATGCGATTATATAATCGTAAAAAAAAACCAGACATTCGATTATGAAAATTAATATTCGATTGTGAAAAAAAAAAAAAAGCAGAACTACCGCGGCTGTCCGCCTCGCGAGTTCTCGCGTGGGCCTGGGCCGCTGCACTGAATGCACTGCATGATGGACAGAAGTCACACAACGTCACTTTCATTGATTGAAAATGAAATATAGGTCAAGCTGAAACGAGCGAATAATTCAACAACAACCGTGTGGTAATGATGGCAGAGAGTTCACAACCCCCTCCGAGCAATCTAAAAAGCCCTGTTTGGAAATACTTCGGATTTTGCTCAGACGGCAAAATTGTGGAACCTTGAGATAAAGTTGTATCAAATTGTTTATTTAAACCAGTATGAATATTACCTAACCTGTATAAAAATTAGGCTATCGAATAACATATCAATTACGAATCATTCATTTGATCTTGCTCCGAGAGACAGCGCGTTCTCAGTTCTCACTCTAGCACCAACCACGGCGCAGAGGGAGAGAGAGAGCGAGAGAGAGAGAGAGAGAGAGAGAGGTCTACGGTCTTTAAATGAAGTTTTACGGTATAGGACATTATTTTATTTGTTTATTTTGTAATGTGTAGGTATGTAGATCTTTTAAAAGACATGTTTATGTTGAAATAAATATACCTATACAAGTAGTTATGTCTCTCATTGTATTGGTTTGCCCTCTTATGGACATAATGCGCAAAAATAGATATTCGAATGGTTCGAACCTATGTGTTTTTTTAGAAGGAATAATGGAACGTCATTTTTGGCCAATTTTGACAGCCCTAATGTGTACACAACCATACATTCATGCAGGCACGCACACACACACACACACACACACACACACACACACACACACACACACACACACACATCTACTACCCACCTGCATGCATTCACACCTACACCTACACATGTATACACACACCCCTGTATCCTTAGATGTTTGCCAACCCCAGCACATATAAAAGTATCTGATAGATTTTCTGGAGCCACTCTCTGTTATGTCACGTTGGCATCCTGGTCTGACTGCATTAACTAAGGTAAGTACCACCTGTGAACTTTCACTACAGTCATATAGCCACAGAGGAATGTCACAATAGAGTTGAATGAAGTGCTGCAATGCTATGATAGTGAAATACATTTTCATCAACTCATTCATATTTCCTTATCATATTCTGACTTGACCGATAATGTATAGTCTGACTTGACTGATGATGTATATCACCAGGTTGGTCTTTACCTGAGGTGTGCATTGTCCATGTGTGGCAGCAAACATGCTGGTTATGGCTACATGATCCTATCTTACTCTAGTGTGTTTTTTTTTTTTTTTCTGAGATTTGTCTTTTCTCCTGTTGCAGGATAATTTGTATTTTGAAATCCATGTTATTATCAGTCCTGAGGCACTTCCCTCATCCACACTCCCAGCACAGCATTCTGAAACTGAGATCTCCACCATTTGAAAAACATCACAATAGCTTGACAATTGAAAGCAAAAAGTTGAAAATAATTATGATGCTTTTTAAAGGATCTTAGGTAACTTCTTGTAAGTCCTTGGTTGAAAATAATACTAGTTTTACAGACTGATCATCTATAATCAATGATGAACTTCCTTCCCAAAATGGATATCGTTTTGGAATTCTTACTCAGCCTCACCTTCACAGTTTCAAGACAAAGTGTCAAAACAATGAACTGAATGAAGTGGAAATTGGAACCACACTGAAAATAATGATGATTAAAAAAGGGCCGTTCATGTTGTTCTTTCCACTACTGTGGTTATTTTAATTGTATTTTCAAAATATTATATTGATTTTTATCTTTCAAGTTGATGCCCTGATCTTCTGCCTGAGGTGAGTACTACTTTCTTGTGCTCTTATCATTGAGTGGGCCTGGTAAGGAGGACGGAAGGCTCTCTAACAAAATTGAATTCATCCAGCGGTTCCACAATGTCGAAAAGTGCCCAGTAGTTTTAAAAATGCAACTTTCAACAAAGCTGTAATGAAGCCAACGATTGTGGTGCAAATAGCAAAGACTATTGAAAAATAACCATGCGTGGAAATTATCATGATCAAATTGTTAATGGTATATGTCTAAGACTCACTCTAAAGGCCTATGATGAACCTGATAATGTAACTGAAGTTATTCCTAAAGTGTTTATTGTACGTTATCTAAAATTCGCATGAGATTTTTCCACAATGTGCAATGCCACCCAGCCAAGAGTTCTTCCTCAGTTTACTAAGTGTGATTATGTTGTGTATTATTGTATAGAATTATTGCATTTGTTGTATAATTATTGTAACTACTGTTATATAATATGGTATTCAACCAGTCAATGATAAATATATGATCAATGGTAAATAAATGATGACATTACTTATAGCAACTCTATAATGTTGCATACAAGTTGCATATTTGGGTTAATGTTTCTTATGATAGTTGATGAATATTACGTTGTCTCTCTTTTGTTAGACTTCAACTTCAGCTTCCAAGAGATGAACGTGTCATCTGCCAATGTAACAGTGGTTATACAATATCGAGACTCCTTCGCCACAGCTGTGACCAAAAATGTGGTTGTTGTGGCTCTCGGCATCTCCATCAACTACATCAATGCCAGTCTCATTCACACCTTCCGCAAACATCAGGTTTGACATTCCTTCACTGTCAACCAACCACTTATGATCAATTTAATGAGGAGATATGGCAGAAATTAATATTTATATCACCACCACCTCTGCTGCTGGATTAACAGTGAGTGTCCACTGAACGGCCAAATTTGCAGGCGTAGAGATTATGTGGAAAATTGTGGGAAGGTGAGCGTCAAAAAATTCCAAGCTCAACATTGACAGGGCGGTGCCAAAAGATGAACTAAAGTCTATTTCATGCAAATTTTACACGTCTGAAGCAAGCATTAATAAGTAGAACAGCAGGTGTCAGTTTGATTCATGTCTGTTCATGAAGTATCCTCCTTGATGTTCCACCTGTCCCACCAGACAGAGCATGGCGGAAAAATAATTATTACTGTTCCTACACATCCAATTTTGTATGATGCATCTTTTCACAAATTAAAATTCACTTTATTTTATTTATTAGCAGGAGGACCAGGATGTAAATGATCATTACCTGACAATTCTCAACATAGAAAAACAAGGAGTTAGGCCTACAATAACATCCATGACCCATATTAACTTTTTTGAAAAAAAATAATTTAGGAATTAGAAATAAATAATAATACAAAAAAAAAAAATCTGAAAAAAAAATAGTGTTTGTGTTCAGTTGAGCATTTATCTAGGATAAGTCCTATACCATCAAATTTGCCTACATCGATTTCCACACCCATGAAGCGTCCAAAATTTACGAGCACAGCGTTGGCAAGGAGTGTGGGTGTTGTCAGTGGACAGTCACTGTAAAACTACAGGCAGAAAGAAGAAGAGTGCTGTGTCTAGCTAATGTTTGATTCACCAGAATTAGCAGCACACCTTTCAGGTATTACAAGTCCAATCCTAGGTCTAGTGGTGGAAAAAGCATTGTCCATCTATAAATGCTTCTGCGGGTGATTGTCAGCTCTTGATAAAGGAGCGGCACAAGGATAAAGTTATTGTAAACATCTATCTACTAATTCGAGGAATCTCTGTCTGTGAGTGAGTGTGTGTGTGTCCTTCGCATATCTCGAGAACCGTTCGTCCGATCAACTTCACACTTGGCGAGTGTATTGCTGGGGACCCAAGGACGTGCAGTGTCGGATTTGGTGCAATTTGGACACGTGACACGTTCAATATTAATAAACCGACTAAACAAGCGAACAGCGAGCCTCTCAGCTCTGTGTCTGAGTGCAGCGGGGGGGGGGCTTCAGGGCTCTGACTGGCTGAGCGGGACAAAGGCACGCGCCCCGCTCATGCCCGAGAGAGAAGAACGAGCACACACAGGAGAAAATAACAGAGGCGGAGGCAGTAAAACTAGCCAATAGGAGCGCAGACACGTTTGATTGGCAGCAGAATCAACCAATGGAAGGCCGTAAACTGCTTCTACGGTTCAAGCGCAGTTTAGTCTCACTGGTGAAGTCTGGGGACTGGGGACCCAAGGACGTGCAGTGTCGGATTTGGTGCAATTTGGACACGCGACACGTTCAATATTACTAAACTTTGAATAAACAAGCGGACAGCGCTCTGTGCGGCAGCGGGGCTCAAGCGGTACGGGCACACGCGATTCTCGAGAAAGCAGCACTACGGGCACGAGCAGTTCTCGAGAAAGCAGCAAGCAGCAATCGGCCCGTTCCGGACAGGCACGTTTTGAACGGGCACTGCACTAGTCAAGTCAATATTAAATGCACTATATTTTGAATCTGTACAATGTTTGCTAATGTGTTCATTGTAAACACTGCAGCAATGACTCAAGTAATTGCCATTTATGTCAGAATGAGAAAACTTAATTACGATACTACAATGTGTGCTCTTAGAAATATGTAAATCCAGTACAAAAACATAGAGATTTTGGTTTCCAAAAAAAGCATCAATGTTCTGTAATGATGATTCTTTGGAGAAACTCCCCTTTTCTCTACACCTTTCCCCACTTCCCATGTGCTGTTTTCTCTAGTCTTGCCCTTGCCCCTCTTCTACTGAACTCTGCTCCACTCAACTATTTTCTTTCCTCCCCACTCTCCTCTCTCAATTTTCCCCTCCATCCTCCTCTCCTTCCATCTCCCCATACCCCTCTCCTCTTCATTCCCGCCAACCAGATCTTCTACATGAATCCTCGCTACATCCTTTTCATTCACCTGGTGGTCAACGATATGATCCAGCTGATGCTCACTATCATGCTATTCCTCCTCAGCTACACCCTCTACACAATAAATGTCTCCCTCTGCTGCTGTGCCATCCTGCTTGCTCTTTTCACCACCGAAAACACCCCTCTGAACCTGGCCTGCATGGCGGTAGAGTGCTACATTGCCATCTGCGTCCCCCTCCGCCATGCGCAGATCTGTACAGTCAAAAGAACACACATGCTGATTGGTCTGATCTGGGCGACGAGCATGTTGTCTGTCCTCCCCGACCTCTTCATCGCCCTGGCCACAGAACCCCTGGAGTTTTTTCATACCCGAGTCTTCTGTCTCAGGGAAACCGTCTTCAGGAATCCCACCATTATCAAGAAGAGGGATATCACCTATATAGTGTTCCTAGTCATAGTTTGGCTCATTATCTTCTACACTTACTTCAGGATCCTGTTCACTGCCAAGGAGGCAAGCACCGATGCTAAGAAGGCCCAGAAAACTATCCTCCTCCATGGATTTCAGCTGCTGTTGTGTATGGCTACCTATGCAGGCCCCCTGTTAAAAAAAGCTCTGCTGTACTGGTTCCCTGAACATTATGCGGACTCCCTCTTTGCTTGCTATATTATTATACACATCCTGCCACGATCCATTAGTCCAATCATCTATGGCCTACGGGACAAGACTTTCAGGAGGTACCTGAAAAGGTATCTGTTGTGTAAAGTGAGCATACAGTAATCACCCATCCACAGACTGTAATTAGGAGGTCTTTATTTAAAAAGAAAAAGGTGACACTTCATGAACTCTGGAAGGCTTTCCTGAGCATCCTAAGCCCACCTTGCATTCACTTTCCCCAAATTAGCCCATGTCGCCCTTCTCCAGCACTCTCTCCACTCGCTCTGCTGCTCATGTCATTGACAACCCAAGGCTGCTAAGGGAGCTACATCGCCATGCCTCCAGGCCATAGTCCGGGCCGATGATTGTTATCCCTCTTGGCTCCCCAGTGGTGCTATGATCTAAGCACTCCAGTCAGGACTTTGGTTCTATAAATAGAGTTATTCTTTGCTTTCAACTATAAATAAAGCTCATTCTACTGCTGCACTCATTGTAAGGTGCTCTGGATTAGTGTCAGCTAAATGTCTAAAATGTAAACGTGTAACACAATCATATGGAGTAAATAAGAGCTTCATAGCAGCTACATGTCACATACATGAATACTGATGAAATCTTTGCATCAGGTTTCATTAAATGTTTACGCAATACTGACGTGCAAAGGCAAAATGTAGAAACTACAAGTTTGGTCAAAATTGAATTAAGACTGGAAACCGACTTTGTTCACCAGCCTCTGTTTTATCTTGTAACAAACTGTTTTGGCTCATTTATGTTTAGTTTGAGACAAAACTGCATGTCAAATTTGCAGTAACAAAAAAACCAGCTAAATCCAAGGCAGAATGCAGTAGGAGTAGTTGCTGCGCTCTGGCCTTGAATCTCCAGCTGCAGCTGTAAATACTGCTGTCTGCCGTGGTTATACAAATACAAATGAAGTTTGTGTTTATGTTCTCAGTGAGAAATTGTATAATTTTGCCTGGTTGCAATTATTGGAAACAATAGACAGAAAATGACTATATCATCTACCTCCTGTGATTTCCATGGTTGTTCATGTCCACATATGTAAGTGTGATGAAAGATATGAACATCGTATCAAAGTTAAATATCATTTTCAACTCAAACTACAGCTCTATGCTATGGCTGGAGAGTCAGAGTCAATAAGGCAGATAGTGTGAGCACACACACACGGACCCATGTGCATGCGTACTAGGGCTGTCAACGAATATTCTAAATTCGATTATATAATCGAATTGTAAAAAAAAACAGACATTCGATTATGAAAATTAATATTCGATTGTGAAAAAAAAAAAAAAAGCAGCACTACCGCGGCTGTCCGCCTCGCGAGTTCTCGCGTGGGCCTGGGCCGCTGCACTGAATGCACTGCATGATGGACAGAAGTCACACAACGTCACTTTCATTGATTGAAAATGAAATATAGGTCAAGCTGAAACGAGCGAATAATTCAACAACAACCGTGTGGTAATGATGGCAGAGAGTTCACAACCCCCTCCGAGCAATCTAAAAAGCCCTGTTTGGAAATACTTCGGATTTTGGTCAGACGGCAAAATTGTGTAACCTCGAGATAAAGTTGTATCAAATTGTTTATTTAAACCAGTATGAATATTACCTAACCTGTATAAAAATTAGGCTATCGAATAACATATCAATTACGAATCATTCATTTGATCTTGCTCCGAGAGACAGCGCGTCCTCAGTGAGAGAGAGAGAGGTCTTTAAATGAAGTTTTACGGTATAGGACATTATTTTATTTGTTTATTTTGTAATGTGTAGGTATGTAGATCTTTTAAAAGACATGTTTATGTTGAAATAAATATACCTATACAAGTAGTTATGTCTCTCGTTGTATTGGTTTGCCCTCTTATGGACATAATGCGCCAAAATAGATATTCGAATGGTTCGAACCTATGTGTTTTTTTAGAAGGAATAATGGAACGTCATTTTTGGCCAATTTTGACAGCCCTAATGTGTACACAACCATACATCCATGCACGCACGCACACACACACACACACACACACACACACACATCTACTACCCACCTGTATGCATTCACACCTACACCTACACATGTATACACACACCCCTGTATCCTTAGATGTTTGCCAACCCCAGCACATATAAAAGTATCTGATAGATTTTCTGGAGCCACTCTCTGTTATGTCACGTTGGCATCCTGGTCTGACTGCATTAACTAAGGTAAGTACCACCTGTGAACTTTCACTACAGTCATATAGCCACAGAGGAATGTCACAATAGAGTTGAATGAAGTGCTGCAATGCTATGATAGTGAAATACATTTTCATCAACTCATTCATATTTCCTTATCATATTCTGACTTGACCGATAATGTATATTCTGACTTGACTGATGATGTATATCACCAGGTTGGTCTTTACCTGAGGTGTGCATTGTCCATGTGTGGCAGCAAACATGCTGGTTATGGCTACATGATCCTATCTTACTCTAGTGTGTTTTTTTTTTTTTTCTGAGATTTGTCTTTTCTCCTGTTGCAGGATAATTTGTATTTTGAAATCCATGTTATTATCAGTCCTGAGGCACTTCCCTCATCCACACTCCCAGCACAGCATTCTGAAACTGAGATCTCCACCATTTGAAAAACATCACAATAGCTTGACAATTGAAAGCAAAAAGTTGAAAATAATTATGATGCTTTTTAAAGGATCTTAGGTAACTTCTTGTAAGTCCTTGGTTGAAAATAATACTAGTTTTACAGACTGATCATCTATAATCAATGATGAACTTCCTTCCCAAAATGGATATCGTTTTGGAATTCTTACTCAGCCTCACCTTCACAGTTTCAAGACAAAGTGTCAAAACAATGAACTGAATGAAGTGGAAATTGGAACCACACTGAAAATAATGATGATTAAAAAAGGGCCGTTCATGTTGTTCTTTCCACTACTGTGGTTATTTTAACTGTATTTTCAAAATATTATATTGATTTTTATCTTTCAAGTTGATGCCCTGATCTTCTGCCTGAGGTGAGTACTACTTTCTTGTGCTCTTGTCATTGAGTGGGCCTGGTAAGGAGGACGGAAGGCTCTCTAACAAAATTGAATTCATCCAGCGGTTCCACAATGTCGAAAAGTGCCCAGTAGTTTTAAAAATGCAACTTTCAACAAAGCTGTAATGAAGCCAACGATTGTGGTGCAAATAGCAAAGACTATTGAAAAATAACCATGCGTGGAAATTATCATGATCAAATTGTTAATGGTATATGTCTAAGACTCACTCTAAAGGCCTATGATGAACCTGATAATGTAACTGAAGTTATTCCTAAAGTGTTTATTGTACGTTATCTAAAATTCGCATGAGATTTTTCCACAATGTGCAATGCCACCCAGCCAAGAGTTCTTCCTCAGTTTACTAAGTGTGATTATGTTGTGTATTATTGTATAGAATTATTGCATTTGTTGTATAATTATTGTAACTACTGTTATATAATATGGTATTCAACCAGTCAATGATAAATATATGATCAATGGTAAATAAATGATGACATTACTTATAGCAACTCTATAATGTTGCATACAAGTTGCATATTTGGGTTAATGTTTCTTATGATAGTTGATGAATATTACGTTGTCTCTCTTTTGTTAGACTTCAACTTCAGCTTCCAAGAGATGAACGTGTCATCTGCCAATGTAACAGTGGTTATACAATATCGAGACTCCTTCGCCACAGCTGTGACCAAAAATGTGGTTGTTGTGGCTCTCGGCATCTCCATCAACTACATCAATGCCAGTCTCATTCACACCTTCCGCAAACATCAGGTTTGACATTCCTTCACTGTCAACCAACCACTTATGATCAATTTAATGAGGAGATATGGCAGAAATTAATATTTATATCACCACCACCTCTGCTGCTGGATTAACAGTGAGTGTCCACTGAACAGCCAAATTTGCAGGCGTAGAGATTATGTGGAAAATTGTGGGAAGGTGAGCGTCAAAAAATTCCAAGCTCAACATTGACAGGGCGGTGCCAAAAGATGAACTAAAGTCTATTTCATGCAAATTTTACACGTCTGAAGCAAGCATTAATAAGTAGAACAGCAGGTGTCAGTTTGATTCATGTCTGTTCATGAAGTATCCCCCTTGATGTTCCACCTGTCCCACCAGACAGAGCATGGAGGAAAAATAATTATTACTGTTCCTACACATCCAATTTTGTATGATGCATCTTTTCACAAATTAAAATTCACTTTATTTTATTTATTAGCAGGAGGACCAGGATGTAAATGACCATTACCTGACAATTCTCAACATAGAAAAACAAGGAGTTAGGCCTACAATAACATCCATGACCCATATTACCTTTTTTGAAAAAAAAAATTTAGGAATTGGAAATAAATAATAATAAAAAATAAAAAAATCTGAAAAAAAAAATAGTGTTTGTGTTCAGTTGAGCATTTATCTAGGATAAGTCCTATACCATCAAATTTTCCTACACCGATTATTTCCACACCCATGAAGCGTCCAAAATTTACGAGCACAGCGTTGGCAAGGAGTGTGGGTGTTGTCAGTGGACAGTCACTGTAAAACTACAGGCAGAAAGAAGAAGAGTGCTGTGTCTAGCTAATGTTTGATTCACCAGAATTAGCAGCACACCTTTCAGGTATTAAAAGTCCAATCCTAGGTCTAGTGGTGAAAAAGCATTGTCCATCTATAAATGCTTCTGCGGGTGATTGCCAGCTCTTGATAAAGGAGCGGCACAAGGATAAAGTTATGGTAAACATCTATCTAATTCGAGGAATCTCTGTCTGTGAGTGAGTGTGTGTGTATGTGTGTGTGTCCTTCGCATATCTCGAGAACCGTTCGTCCGATCGACTTCACACTTGGCGAGTGTATTGCTGGGGACCCAAGGATGTGCAGTGTCGGATTTGGTGCAATTTGGACACGTGACACGTTCAATATTAATAAACCGACTAAACAAGCGAACAGCGAGCCTCTCAGCTCTGTGTCTGAGTGCAGCGGGGGGGGGGCTTCAGGGCTCTGACTGGCTGAGCGGGACAAAGGCACGCGCCCCGCTCATGCCCGAGAGAGAAGAACGAGCACACACAGGAGAAAATAACAGAGGCGGAGGCAGTAAAACTAGCCAATAGGAGCGCAGACACGTTTGATTGGCAGCAGAATCAACCAATGGAAGGCCGTAAACTGCTTCTACGGTTCAAGCGCAGTTTAGTCTCACTGGTGAAGTCTGGGGACTGGGGACCCAAGGACGTGCAGTGTCGGATTTGGTGCAATTTGGACACGCGACACGTTCAATATTACTAAACTTTGAATAAACAAGCGGACAGCGCTCTGTGCGGCAGCGGGGCTCAAGCGGTACGGGCACACGCGATTCTCGAGAAAGCAGCACTACGGGCACGAGCAGTTCTCGAGAAAGCAGCAAGCAGCAATCGGCCCGTTCCGGACAGGCACGTTTTGAACGGGCACTGCACTAGTCAAGTCAATATTAAATGCACTATATTTTGAATCTGTACAATGTTTGCTAATGTGTTCATTGTAAACACTGCAGCAATGACTCAAGTAATTGCCATTTATGTCAGAATGAGAAAACTTAATTACGATACTACAATGTGTGCTCTTAGAAATATGTAAATCCAGTACAAAAACATAGAGATTTTGGTTTCCAAAAAAAGCATCAATGTTCTGTAATGATGATTCTTTGGAGAAACTCCCCTTTTCTCTACACCTTTCCCCACTTCCCATGTGCTGTTTTCTCTAGTCTTGCCCTTGCCCCTCTTCTACTGAACTCTGCTCCACTCAACTATTTTCTTTCCTCCCCACTCTCCTCTCTCAATTTTCCCCTCCATCCTCCTCTCCTTCCATCTCCCCATACCCCTCTCCTCTTCATTCCCGCCAACCAGATCTTCTACATGAATCCTCGCTACATCCTTTTCATTCACCTGGTGGTCAACGATATGATCCAGCTGATGCTCACTATCATGCTATTCCTCCTCAGCTACACCCTCTACACAATAAATGTCTCCCTCTGCTGCTGTGCCATCCTGCTTGCTCTTTTCACCACCGAAAACACCCCTCTGAACCTGGCCTGCATGGCGGTAGAGTGCTACATTGCCATCTGCGTCCCCCTCCGCCATGCGCAGATCTGTACAGTCAAAAGAACACACATGCTGATTGGTCTGATCTGGGCGACGAGCATGTTGTCTGTCCTCCCCGACCTCTTCGTCGCCCTGGCCACAGAACCCCTGGAGTTTTTTCATACCCGAGTCTTCTGTCTCAGGGAAACCGTCTTCAGGAATCCCACCATTATCAAGAAGAGGGATATCACCTATATAGTGTTCCTAGTCATAGTTTGGCTCATTATCTTCTACACTTACTTCAGGATCCTGTTCACTGCCAAGGAGGCAAGCACCGATGCTAAGAAGGCCCAGAAAACTATCCTCCTTCATGGATTTCAGCTGCTGTTGTGTATGGCTACCTATGCCCTCCCCGTGTTAAAAAAAGCTCTGCTGTACTGGTTCCCTGAACATTATGCGGACTCCCTCTTTGCTTGCTATATTATTATACACATCCTGCCACGATCCATTAGTCCAATCATCTATGGCCTACGGGACAAGACTTTCAGGAGGTACCTGAAAACGTATCTGTTGTGTAAAGTGAGAATACAGTAATCACCCATCCACAGACTGCAATTAGGAGGTCTTTATTTAAAAAAAAAAAGGTGACACTTCATGAACTCTGGAAGGCTTTCCTGAGCATCCTAAGCCCACCTTGCATTCACTTTCCCCAAATTAGCCCATGTCGCCCTTCTCCAGCACTCTCTCCACTCGCTCTGCTGCTCATGTCATTGACAACCCAAGGCTGCTAAGGGAGCTACATCGCCATGCCTCCAGGCCATAGTCCGGGCCGATGATTGTTATCCCTCTTGGCTCCCCAGTGGTGCTATGATCTAAGCACTCCAGTCAGGACTTTGGTTCTATAAATAGAGTTATTCTTTGCTTTCAACTATAAATAAAGCTCATTCTACTGCTGCACTCATTGTAAGGTGCTCTGGATTAGTGTCAGCTAAATGTCTAAAATGTAAACGTGTAACACAATCATATGGAGTAAATAAGAGCTTCATAGCAGCTACATGTCACATACATGAATACTGATGAAATCTTTGCATCAGGTTTCATTAAATGTTTACGCAATACTGACGTGCAAAGGCAAAATGTAGTAACTACAAGTTTGGTCAAAATTGAATTAAGACTGGAAACCGACTTTGTTCACCAGCCTCTGTTTTATCTTGTAACAAACTGTTTTGGCTCATTTATGTTTAGTTTGAGACAAAACTGCATGTCAAATTTGCAGTAACAAAAAAACCCAGCTAAATCCAAGGCAGAATGCAGTAGGAGTAGTTGCTGCGCTCTGGCCTTGAATCTCCAGCTGCAGCTGTAAATACTGCGGTCTGCCGTGGTAATACAAATACAAATTAAGTTTGTGTTTATGTTCTCAGTAAGAAATTGTATAATTTTGCCTGGTTGCAATTATTGGAAACAATAGACAGAAAATGACTATAGATCATCTACCTCCTGTGATTTCCATGGTTGTTCATGTCCACATATGTAAGTGTGATGAAAGATATGAACATCGTATCAAAGTTAAATATCATTTTCAACTCAAACTACAGCTCTATGCTATGGCTGGAGAGTCAGAGTCAATAAGGCAGATAGTGTGAGCACACACACACGGACCCATGTGCATGCGTACTAGGGCTGTCAACGAATATTCTAAATTCGATTATATAATCGAATTGTAAAAAAAAACAGACATTCGATTATGAAAATTAATATTCGATTGTGAAAAAAAAAAAAAAGCAGCACTACCGCAGCTGTCCGCCTCGCGAGTTCTTGCGTGGGCCTGGGCCGCTGCACTGAATGCACTGCATGATGGACAGAAGTCACACAACGTCACTTTCATTGATTGAAAATGAAATATAGGTCAAGCTGAAACGAGCGAATAATTCAACAACAACCGTGTGGTAATGATGGCAGAGAGTTCACAACCCCCTCCGAGCAATCTAAAAAGCCCTGTTTGGAAATACTTCGGATTTTGGTCAGACGGCAAAATTGTGGAACCTCGAGATAAAGTTGTATCAAATTGTTTATTTAAACCAGTATGAATATTACCTAACCTGTATAAAAATTAGGCTATCGAATAACATATCAATTACGAATCATTCATTTGATCTTGCTCCGAGAGACAGCGCGTTCTCAGTTCTCACTCTAGCACCAACCACGGCGCAGAGAGAGAGAGCGAGAGAGAGAGAGAGACTTGTATATACCTATACAAGTAGTTATGTCTCTCATTGTATTGGTTTGCCCTCTTATGGACATAATGCGCAAAAATAGATATTCGAATGGTTCGAACCTATGTGTTTTTTTAGAAGGAATAATGGAACGTCATTTTTGGCCAATTTTGACAGCCCTAATGTGTACACAACCATACATCCATGCACGCACGCACACTCACACACACACACACACACACACACACACACACACACACACACATCTACTACCCACCTGCATGCATTCACACCTACACCTACACATGTATACACACACCCCTGTATCCTTAGATGTTTGCCAACCCCAGCACATATAAAAGTATCTGATAGATTTTCTGGAGCCACTCTCTGTTATGTCACGTTGGCATCCTGGTCTGACTGCATTAACTAAGGTAAGTACCACCTGTGAACTTTCACTACAGTCATATAGCCACAGAGGAATGTCACAATAGAGTTGAATGAAGTGCTGCAATGCTATGATAGTGAAATACATTTTCATCAACTCATTCATATTTCCTTATCATATTCTGACTTGACCGATAATGTATAGTCTGACTTGACTGATGATGTATATCACCAGGTTGGTCTTTACCTGAGGTGTGCATTGTCCATGTGTGGCAGCAAACATGCTGGTTATGGCTACATGATCCTATCTTACTCTAGTGTGTTTTTTTTTTTTTTTCTGAGATTTGTCTTTTCTCCTGTTGCAGGATAATTTGTATTTTGAAATCCATGTTATTATCAGTCCTGAGGCACTTCCCTCATCCACACTCCCAGCACAGCATTCTGAAACTGAGATCTCCACCATTTGAAAAACATCACAATAGCTTGACAATTGAAAGCAAAAAGTTGAAAATAATTATGATGCTTTTTAAAGGATCTTAGGTAACTTCTTGTAAGTCCTTGGTTGAAAATAATACTAGTTTTACAGACTGATCATCTATAATCAATGATGAACTTCCTTCCCAAAATGGATATCGTTTTGGAATTCTTACTCAGCCTCACCTTCACAGTTTCAAGACAAAGTGTCAAAACAATGAACTGAATGAAGTGGAAATTGGAACCACACTGAAAATAATGATGATTAAAAAAGGGCCGTTCATGTTGTTCTTTCCACTACTGTGGTTATTTTAATTGTATTTTCAAAATATTATATTGATTTTTATCTTTCAAGTTGATGCCCTGATCTTCTGCCTGAGGTGAGTACTACTTTCTTGTGCTCTTATCATTGAGTGGGCCTGGTAAGGAGGACGGAAGGCTCTCTAACAAAATTGAATTCATCCAGCGGTTCCACAATGTCGAAAAGTGCCCAGTAGTTTTAAAAATGCAACTTTCAACAAAGCTGTAATGAAGCCAACGATTGTGGTGCAAATAGCAAAGACTATTGAAAAATAACCATGCGTGGAAATTATCATGATCAAATTGTTAATGGTATATGTCTAAGACTCACTCTAAAGGCCTATGATGAACCTGATAATGTAACTGAAGTTATTCCTAAAGTGTTTATTGTACGTTATCTAAAATTTGCATGAGATTTTTCCACACATTTTTCCACAATGTGCAATGCCACCCAGCCAAGAGTTCTTCCTCAGTTTACTAAGTGTGATTATGTTGTGTATTTTTGTATAGAATTATTGCATTTGTTGTATAATTATTGTAACTACTGTTATATAATATGGTATTCAACCAGTCAATGATAAATATATGATCAATGGTAAATAAATGATGACATTACTTATAGCAACTCTATAATGTTGCATACAAGTTGCATATTTGGGTTAATGTTTCTCATGATAGTTGATGAATATTACGTTGTCTCTCTTTTGTTAGACTTCAACTTCAGCTTCCAAGAGATGAACGTGTCATCTGCCAATGTAACAGTGGTTATACAATATCGAGACTCCTTCGCCACAGCTGTGACCAAAAATGTGGTTGTTGTGGCTCTCGGCATCTCCATCAACTACATCAATGCCAGTCTCATTCACACCTTCCGCAAACATCAGGTTTGACATTCCTTCACTGTCAACCAACCCCTTATGATCAATTTAATGAGGAGATATGGCAGAAATTAATATTTATATCACCACCACCTCTGCTGCTGGATTAACAGTGAGTGTCCACTGAACAGCCAAATTTGCAGGCGTAGAGATTATGTGGAAAATTGTGGGAAGGTGAGCGTCAAAAAATTCCAAGCTCAACATTGACAGGGCGGTGCCAAAAGATGAACTAAAGTCTATTTCATGCAAATTTTACGCGTCTGAAGCAAGCATTAATAAGTAGAACAGCAGGTGTCAGTTTGATTCATGTCTGTTCATGAAGTATCCCCCTTGATGTTCCACCTGTCCCACCAGACAGAGCATGGCGGAAAAATAATTATTACTGTTCCTACACATCCAATTTTGTATGATGCATCTTTTCACAAATTAAAATTCACTTTATTTTATTTATTAGCAGGAGGACCAGGATGTAAATGATCATTACCTGACAATTCTCAACATAGAAAAACAAGGAGTTAGGCCTACAATAACATCCATGACCCATATTAACTTTTTTGAAAAAAAATAATTTAGGAATTAGAAATAAATAATAATACAAAAAAAAAAAAAATCTGAAAAAAAATAGTGTTTGTGTTCAGTTGAGCATTTATCTAGGATAAGTCCTATACCATCAAATTTGCCTACACCGATTTCCACACCCATGAAGCGTCCAAAATTTACGAGCACAGCGTTGGCAAGGAGTGTGGGTGTTGTCAGTGGACAGTCACTGTAAAACTACAGGCAGAAAGAAGAAGAGTGCTGTGTCTAGCTAATGTTTGATTCACCAGAATTAGCAGCACACCTTTCAGGTATTACAAGTCCAATCCTAGGTCTAGTGGTGAAAAAGCATTGTCCATCTATAAATGCTTCTGCGGGTGATTGTCAGCTCTTGATAAAGGAGCGGCACAAGGATAAAGTTATTGTAAACATCTATCTACTAATTCGAGGAATCTCTGTCTGTGAGTGAGTGTGTGTGTGTCCTTCGCATATCTCGAGAACTGTTCGTCCGATCGACTTCACACTTGGCGAGTGTATTGCTGGGGACCCAAGGACGTGCAGTGTCGGATTTGGTGCAATTTGGACACGCGACACGTTCAATATTACTAAACTTTGAATACAAGCGGTACGGGCACACACGGTTCTCGAGAAAGCAGCAAGCAGCAATTGGCCCGTTCCGGACAAGCACATTTTGAACGGGCACTGCACTAGTCAAGTCAATATTAAATGCACTATATTTTGAATCTGTACAATGTTTGCTAATGTGTTCATTGTAAACACTGCAGCAATGATCAAGTAAATGCCATTTATGTCAGAATGAGAAAACTTAATTACGATACTACAATGTGTGCTCTTAGAAATATGTAAATCCAGTACAAAAACATAGAGATTTTGGTTTCCAAAAAAAGCATCAATGTTCTGTAATGATGATTCTTTGGAGAAACTCCCCTTTTCTCTACACCTTTCCCCACTTCCCATGTGCTGTTTTCTCTAGTCTTGCCCTTGCCCCTCTTCTACTGAACTCTGCTCCACTCAACTATTTTCTTTCCTCCCCACTCTCCTCTCTCAATTTTCCCCTCCATCCTCCTCTCCTTCCATCTCCCCATACCCCTCTCCTCTTCATTCCCGCCAACCAGATCTTCTACATGAATCCTCGCTACATCCTTTTCATTCACCTGGTGGTCAACGATATGATCCAGCTGATGCTCACTATCATGCTATTCCTCCTCAGCTACACCCTCTACACAATAAATGTCTCCCTCTGCTGCTGTGCCATCCTGCTTGCTCTTTTCACCACCGAAAACACCCCTCTGAACCTGGCCTGCATGGCGGTAGAGTGCTACATTGCCATCTGCGTCCCCCTCCGCCATGCGCAGATCTGTACAGTCAAAAGAACACACATGCTGATTGGTCTGATCTGGGCGACGAGCATGTTGTCTGTCCTCCCCGACCTCTTCATCGCCCTGGCCACAGAACCCCTGGAGTTTTTTCATACCCGAGTCTTCTGTCTCAGGGAAACCGTCTTCAGGAATCCCACCATTATCAAGAAGAGGGATATCACCTATATAGTGTTCCTAGTCATAGTTTGGCTCATTATCTTCTACACTTACTTCAGGATCCTGTTCACTGCCAAGGAGGCAAGCACCGATGCTAAGAAGGCCCAGAAAACTATCCTCCTCCATGGATTTCAGCTGCTGTTGTGTATGGCTACCTATGCAGGCCCCCTGTTAAAAAAAGCTCTGCTGTACTGGTTCCCTGAACATTATGCGGACTCCCTCTTTGCTTGCTATATTATTATACACATCCTGCCACGATCCATTAGTCCAATCATCTATGGCCTACGGGACAAGACTTTCAGGAGGTACCTGAAAAGGTATCTGTTGTGTAAAGTGAGCATACAGTAATCACCCATCCACAGACTGTAATTAGGAGGTCTTTATTTAAAAAGAAAAAGGTGACACTTCATGAACTCTGGAAGGCTTTCCTGAGCATCCTAAGCCCACCTTGCATTCACTTTCCCCAAATTAGCCCATGTCGCCCTTCTCCAGCACTCTCTCCACTCGCTCTGCTGCTCATGTCATTGACAACCCAAGGCTGCTAAGGGAGCTACATCGCCATGCCTCCAGGCCATAGTCCAGGCCGATGATTGTTATCCCTCTTGGCTCCCCAGTGGTGCTATGATCTAAGCACTCCAGTCAGGACTTTGGTTCTATAAATAGAGTTATTCTTTGCTTTCAACTATAAATAAAGCTCATTCTACTGCTGCACTCATTGTAAGGTGCTCTGGATTAGTGTCAGCTAAATGTCTAAAATGTAAACGTGTAACACAATCATATGGAGTAAATAAGAGCTTCATAGCAGCTACATGTCACATACATGAATACTGATGAAATCTTTGCATCAGGTTTCATTAAATGTTTACGCAATACTGACGTGCAAAGGCAAAATGTAGAAACTACAAGTTTGGTCAAAATTGAATTAAGACTGGAAACCGACTTTGTTCACCAGCCTCTGTTTTATCTTGTAACAAACTGTTTTGGCTCATTTATGTTTAGTTTGAGACAAAACTGCATGTCAAATTTGCAGTAACAAAAAAACCAGCTAAATCCAAGGCAGAATGCAGTAGGAGTAGTTGCTGCGCTCTGGCCTTGAATCTCCAGCTGCAGCTGTAAATACTGCTGTCTGCCGTGGTTATACAAATACAAATGAAGTTTGTGTTTATGTTCTCAGTGAGAAATTGTATAATTTTGCCTGGTTGCAATTATTGGAAACAATAGACAGAAAATGACTATATCATCTACCTCCTGTGATTTCCATGGTTGTTCATGTCCACATATGTAAGTGTGATGAAAGATATGAACATCGTATCAAAGTTAAATATCATTTTCAACTCAAACTACAGCTCTATGCTATGGCTGGAGAGTCAGAGTCAATAAGGCAGATAGTGTGAGCACACACACACGGACCCATGTGCATGCGTACTAGGGCTGTCAACGAATATTCTAAATTCGATTATATAATCGAATTGTAAAAAAAAACAGACATTCGATTATGAAAATTAATATTCGATTGTGAAAAAAAAAAAAAAAGCAGCACTACCGCGGCTGTCCGCCTCGCGAGTTCTCGCGTGGGCCTGGGCCGCTGCACTGAATGCACTGCATGATGGACAGAAGTCACACAACGTCACTTTCATTGATTGAAAATGAAATATAGGTCAAGCTGAAACGAGCGAATAATTCAACAACAACCGTGTGGTAATGATGGCAGAGAGTTCACAACCCCCTCCGAGCAATCTAAAAAGCCCTGTTTGGAAATACTTCGGATTTTGGTCAGACGGCAAAATTGTGGAACCTCGAGATAAAGTTGTATCAAATTGTTTATTTAAACCAGTATGAATATTACCTAACCTGTATAAAAATTAGGCTATCGAATAACATATCAATTACGAATCATTCATTTGATCTTGCTCCGAGAGACAGCGCGTCCTCAGTGAGAGAGAGAGAGGTCTTTAAATGAAGTTTTACGGTATAGGACATTATTTTATTTGTTTATTTTGTAATGTGTAGGTATGTAGATCTTTTAAAAGACATGTTTATGTTGAAATAAATATACCTATACAAGTAGTTATGTCTCTCGTTGTATTGGTTTGCCCTCTTATGGACATAATGCGCCAAAATAGATATTCGAATGGTTCGAACCTATGTGTTTTTTTAGAAGGAATAATGGAACGTCATTTTTGGCCAATTTTGACAGCCCTAATGTGTACACAACCATACATCCATGCACGCACGCACACACACACACACACACACACACACACACATCTACTACCCACCTGTATGCATTCACACCTACACCTACACATGTATACACACACCCCTGTATCCTTAGATGTTTGCCAACCCCAGCACATATAAAAGTATCTGATAGATTTTCTGGAGCCACTCTCTGTTATGTCACGTTGGCATCCTGGTCTGACTGCATTAACTAAGGTAAGTACCACCTGTGAACTTTCACTACAGTCATATAGCCACAGAGGAATGTCACAATAGAGTTGAATGAAGTGCTGCAATGCTATGATAGTGAAATACATTTTCATCAACTCATTCATATTTCCTTATCATATTCTGACTTGACCGATAATGTATATTCTGACTTGACTGATGATGTATATCACCAGGTTGGTCTTTACCTGAGGTGTGCATTGTCCATGTGTGGCAGCAAACATGCTGGTTATGGCTACATGATCCTATCTTACTCTAGTGTGTTTTTTTTTTTTTTCTGAGATTTGTCTTTTCTCCTGTTGCAGGATAATTTGTATTTTGAAATCCATGTTATTATCAGTCCTGAGGCACTTCCCTCATCCACACTCCCAGCACAGCATTCTGAAACTGAGATCTCCACCATTTGAAAAACATCACAATAGCTTGACAATTGAAAGCAAAAAGTTGAAAATAATTATGATGCTTTTTAAAGGATCTTAGGTAACTTCTTGTAAGTCCTTGGTTGAAAATAATACTAGTTTTACAGACTGATCATCTATAATCAATGATGAACTTCCTTCCCAAAATGGATATCGTTTTGGAATTCTTACTCAGCCTCACCTTCACAGTTTCAAGACAAAGTGTCAAAACAATGAACTGAATGAAGTGGAAATTGGAACCACACTGAAAATAATGATGATTAAAAAAGGGCCGTTCATGTTGTTCTTTCCACTACTGTGGTTATTTTAACTGTATTTTCAAAATATTATATTGATTTTTATCTTTCAAGTTGATGCCCTGATCTTCTGCCTGAGGTGAGTACTACTTTCTTGTGCTCTTGTCATTGAGTGGGCCTGGTAAGGAGGACGGAAGGCTCTCTAACAAAATTGAATTCATCCAGCGGTTCCACAATGTCGAAAAGTGCCCAGTAGTTTTAAAAATGCAACTTTCAACAAAGCTGTAATGAAGCCAACGATTGTGGTGCAAATAGCAAAGACTATTGAAAAATAACCATGCGTGGAAATTATCATGATCAAATTGTTAATGGTATATGTCTAAGACTCACTCTAAAGGCCTATGATGAACCTGATAATGTAACTGAAGTTATTCCTAAAGTGTTTATTGTACGTTATCTAAAATTCGCATGAGATTTTTCCACAATGTGCAATGCCACCCAGCCAAGAGTTCTTCCTCAGTTTACTAAGTGTGATTATGTTGTGTATTATTGTATAGAATTATTGCATTTGTTGTATAATTATTGTAACTACTGTTATATAATATGGTATTCAACCAGTCAATGATAAATATATGATCAATGGTAAATAAATGATGACATTACTTATAGCAACTCTATAATGTTGCATACAAGTTGCATATTTGGGTTAATGTTTCTTATGATAGTTGATGAATATTACGTTGTCTCTCTTTTGTTAGACTTCAACTTCAGCTTCCAAGAGATGAACGTGTCATCTGCCAATGTAACAGTGGTTATACAATATCGAGACTCCTTCGCCACAGCTGTGACCAAAAATGTGGTTGTTGTGGCTCTCGGCATCTCCATCAACTACATCAATGCCAGTCTCATTCACACCTTCCGCAAACATCAGGTTTGACATTCCTTCACTGTCAACCAACCACTTATGATCAATTTAATGAGGAGATATGGCAGAAATTAATATTTATATCACCACCACCTCTGCTGCTGGATTAACAGTGAGTGTCCACTGAACAGCCAAATTTGCAGGCGTAGAGATTATGTGGAAAATTGTGGGAAGGTGAGCGTCAAAAAATTCCAAGCTCAACATTGACAGGGCGGTGCCAAAAGATGAACTAAAGTCTATTTCATGCAAATTTTACACGTCTGAAGCAAGCATTAATAAGTAGAACAGCAGGTGTCAGTTTGATTCATGTCTGTTCATGAAGTATCCCCCTTGATGTTCCACCTGTCCCACCAGACAGAGCATGGAGGAAAAATAATTATTACTGTTCCTACACATCCAATTTTGTATGATGCATCTTTTCACAAATTAAAATTCACTTTATTTTATTTATTAGCAGGAGGACCAGGATGTAAATGACCATTACCTGACAATTCTCAACATAGAAAAACAAGGAGTTAGGCCTACAATAACATCCATGACCCATATTACCTTTTTTGAAAAAAAAAATGTAGGAATTGGAAATAAATAATAATAAAAAATAAAAAAATCTGAAAAAAAAAATAGTGTTTGTGTTCAGTTGAGCATTTATCTAGGATAAGTCCTATACCATCAAATTTTCCTACACCGATTATTTCCACACCCATGAAGCGTCCAAAATTTACGAGCACAGCGTTGGCAAGGAGTGTGGGTGTTGTCAGTGGACAGTCACTGTAAAACTACAGGCAGAAAGAAGAAGAGTGCTGTGTCTAGCTAATGTTTGATTCACCAGAATTAGCAGCACACCTTTCAGGTATTAAAAGTCCAATCCTAGGTCTAGTGGTGAAAAAGCATTGTCCATCTATAAATGCTTCTGCGGGTGATTGCCAGCTCTTGATAAAGGAGCGGCACAAGGATAAAGTTATGGTAAACATCTATCTAATTCGAGGAATCTCTGTCTGTGAGTGAGTGTGTGTGTATGTGTGTGTGTCCTTCGCATATCTCGAGAACCGTTCGTCCGATCGACTTCACACTTGGCGAGTGTATTGCTGGGGACCCAAGGATGTGCAGTGTCGGATTTGGTGCAATTTGGACACGTGACACGTTCAATATTAATAAACCGACTAAACAAGCGAACAGCGAGCCTCTCAGCTCTGTGTCTGAGTGCAGCGGGGGGGGGGGCTTCAGGGCTCTGACTGGCTGAGCGGGACAAAGGCACGCGCCCCGCTCATGCCCGAGAGAGAAGAACGAGCACACACAGGAGAAAATAACAGAGGCGGAGGCAGTAAAACTAGCCAATAGGAGCGCAGACACGTTTGATTGGCAGCAGAATCAACCAATGGAAGGCCGTAAACTGCTTCTACGGTTCAAGCGCAGTTTAGTCTCACTGGTGAAGTCTGGGGACTGGGGACCCAAGGACGTGCAGTGTCGGATTTGGTGCAATTTGGACACGCGACACGTTCAATATTACTAAACTTTGAATAAACAAGCGGACAGCGCTCTGTGCGGCAGCGGGGCTCAAGCGGTACGGGCACACGCGATTCTCGAGAAAGCAGCACTACGGGCACGAGCAGTTCTCGAGAAAGCAGCAAGCAGCAATCGGCCCGTTCCGGACAGGCACGTTTTGAACGGGCACTGCACTAGTCAAGTCAATATTAAATGCACTATATTTTGAATCTGTACAATGTTTGCTAATGTGTTCATTGTAAACACTGCAGCAATGACTCAAGTAATTGCCATTTATGTCAGAATGAGAAAACTTAATTACGATACTACAATGTGTGCTCTTAGAAATATGTAAATCCAGTACAAAAACATAGAGATTTTGGTTTCCAAAAAAAGCATCAATGTTCTGTAATGATGATTCTTTGGAGAAACTCCCCTTTTCTCTACACCTTTCCCCACTTCCCATGTGCTGTTTTCTCTAGTCTTGCCCTTGCCCCTCTTCTACTGAACTCTGCTCCACTCAACTATTTTCTTTCCTCCCCACTCTCCTCTCTCAATTTTCCCCTCCATCCTCCTCTCCTTCCATCTCCCCATACCCCTCTCCTCTTCATTCCCGCCAACCAGATCTTCTACATGAATCCTCGCTACATCCTTTTCATTCACCTGGTGGTCAACGATATGATCCAGCTGATGCTCACTATCATGCTATTCCTCCTCAGCTACACCCTCTACACAATAAATGTCTCCCTCTGCTGCTGTGCCATCCTGCTTGCTCTTTTCACCACCGAAAACACCCCTCTGAACCTGGCCTGCATGGCGGTAGAGTGCTACATTGCCATCTGCGTCCCCCTCCGCCATGCGCAGATCTGTACAGTCAAAAGAACACACATGCTGATTGGTCTGATCTGGGCGACGAGCATGTTGTCTGTCCTCCCCGACCTCTTCGTCGCCCTGGCCACAGAACCCCTGGAGTTTTTTCATACCCGAGTCTTCTGTCTCAGGGAAACCGTCTTCAGGAATCCCACCATTATCAAGAAGAGGGATATCACCTATATAGTGTTCCTAGTCATAGTTTGGCTCATTATCTTCTACACTTACTTCAGGATCCTGTTCACTGCCAAGGAGGCAAGCACCGATGCTAAGAAGGCCCAGAAAACTATCCTCCTTCATGGATTTCAGCTGCTGTTGTGTATGGCTACCTATGCCCTCCCCGTGTTAAAAAAAGCTCTGCTGTACTGGTTCCCTGAACATTATGCGGACTCCCTCTTTGCTTGCTATATTATTATACACATCCTGCCACGATCCATTAGTCCAATCATCTATGGCCTACGGGACAAGACTTTCAGGAGGTACCTGAAAACGTATCTGTTGTGTAAAGTGAGAATACAGTAATCACCCATCCACAGACTGCAATTAGGAGGTCTTTATTTAAAAAAAAAAAGGTGACACTTCATGAACTCTGGAAGGCTTTCCTGAGCATCCTAAGCCCACCTTGCATTCACTTTCCCCAAATTAGCCCATGTCGCCCTTCTCCAGCACTCTCTCCACTCGCTCTGCTGCTCATGTCATTGACAACCCAAGGCTGCTAAGGGAGCTACATCGCCATGCCTCCAGGCCATAGTCCGGGCCGATGATTGTTATCCCTCTTGGCTCCCCAGTGGTGCTATGATCTAAGCACTCCAGTCAGGACTTTGGTTCTATAAATAGAGTTATTCTTTGCTTTCAACTATAAATAAAGCTCATTCTACTGCTGCACTCATTGTAAGGTGCTCTGGATTAGTGTCAGCTAAATGTCTAAAATGTAAACGTGTAACACAATCATATGGAGTAAATAAGAGCTTCATAGCAGCTACATGTCACATACATGAATACTGATGAAATCTTTGCATCAGGTTTCATTAAATGTTTACGCAATACTGACGTGCAAAGGCAAAATGTAGTAACTACAAGTTTGGTCAAAATTGAATTAAGACTGGAAACCGACTTTGTTCACCAGCCTCTGTTTTATCTTGTAACAAACTGTTTTGGCTCATTTATGTTTAGTTTGAGACAAAACTGCATGTCAAATTTGCAGTAACAAAAAAACCCAGCTAAATCCAAGGCAGAATGCAGTAGGAGTAGTTGCTGCGCTCTGGCCTTGAATCTCCAGCTGCAGCTGTAAATACTGCGGTCTGCCGTGGTAATACAAATACAAATTAAGTTTGTGTTTATGTTCTCAGTAAGAAATTGTATAATTTTGCCTGGTTGCAATTATTGGAAACAATAGACAGAAAATGACTATAGATCATCTACCTCCTGTGATTTCCATGGTTGTTCATGTCCACATATGTAAGTGTGATGAAAGATATGAACATCGTATCAAAGTTAAATATCATTTTCAACTCAAACTACAGCTCTATGCTATGGCTGGAGAGTCAGAGTCAATAAGGCAGATAGTGTGAGCACACACACACGGACCCATGTGCATGCGTACTAGGGCTGTCAACGAATATTCTAAATTCGATTATATAATCGAATTGTAAAAAAAAACAGACATTCGATTATGAAAATTAATATTCGATTGTGAAAAAAAAAAAAAAGCAGCACTACCGCAGCTGTCCGCCTCGCGAGTTCTTGCGTGGGCCTGGGCCGCTGCACTGAATGCACTGCATGATGGACAGAAGTCACACAACGTCACTTTCATTGATTGAAAATGAAATATAGGTCAAGCTGAAACGAGCGAATAATTCAACAACAACCGTGTGGTAATGATGGCAGAGAGTTCACAACCCCCTCCGAGCAATCTAAAAAGCCCTGTTTGGAAATACTTCGGATTTTGGTCAGACGGCAAAATTGTGGAACCTCGAGATAAAGTTGTATCAAATTGTTTATTTAAACCAGTATGAATATTACCTAACCTGTATAAAAATTAGGCTATCGAATAACATATCAATTACGAATCATTCATTTGATCTTGCTCCGAGAGACAGCGCGTTCTCAGTTCTCACTCTAGCACCAACCACGGCGCAGAGAGAGAGAGCGAGAGAGAGAGAGAGACTTGTATATACCTATACAAGTAGTTATGTCTCTCATTGTATTGGTTTGCCCTCTTATGGACATAATGCGCAAAAATAGATATTCGAATGGTTCGAACCTATGTGTTTTTTTAGAAGGAATAATGGAACGTCATTTTTGGCCAATTTTGACAGCCCTAATGTGTACACAACCATACATCCATGCACGCACGCACACTCACACACACACACACACACACACACACACACACACACACACACATCTACTACCCACCTGCATGCATTCACACCTACACCTACACATGTATACACACACCCCTGTATCCTTAGATGTTTGCCAACCCCAGCACATATAAAAGTATCTGATAGATTTTCTGGAGCCACTCTCTGTTATGTCACGTTGGCATCCTGGTCTGACTGCATTAACTAAGGTAAGTACCACCTGTGAACTTTCACTACAGTCATATAGCCACAGAGGAATGTCACAATAGAGTTGAATGAAGTGCTGCAATGCTATGATAGTGAAATACATTTTCATCAACTCATTCATATTTCCTTATCATATTCTGACTTGACCGATAATGTATAGTCTGACTTGACTGATGATGTATATCACCAGGTTGGTCTTTACCTGAGGTGTGCATTGTCCATGTGTGGCAGCAAACATGCTGGTTATGGCTACATGATCCTATCTTACTCTAGTGTGTTTTTTTTTTTTTTTCTGAGATTTGTCTTTTCTCCTGTTGCAGGATAATTTGTATTTTGAAATCCATGTTATTATCAGTCCTGAGGCACTTCCCTCATCCACACTCCCAGCACAGCATTCTGAAACTGAGATCTCCACCATTTGAAAAACATCACAATAGCTTGACAATTGAAAGCAAAAAGTTGAAAATAATTATGATGCTTTTTAAAGGATCTTAGGTAACTTCTTGTAAGTCCTTGGTTGAAAATAATACTAGTTTTACAGACTGATCATCTATAATCAATGATGAACTTCCTTCCCAAAATGGATATCGTTTTGGAATTCTTACTCAGCCTCACCTTCACAGTTTCAAGACAAAGTGTCAAAACAATGAACTGAATGAAGTGGAAATTGGAACCACACTGAAAATAATGATGATTAAAAAAGGGCCGTTCATGTTGTTCTTTCCACTACTGTGGTTATTTTAATTGTATTTTCAAAATATTATATTGATTTTTATCTTTCAAGTTGATGCCCTGATCTTCTGCCTGAGGTGAGTACTACTTTCTTGTGCTCTTATCATTGAGTGGGCCTGGTAAGGAGGACGGAAGGCTCTCTAACAAAATTGAATTCATCCAGCGGTTCCACAATGTCGAAAAGTGCCCAGTAGTTTTAAAAATGCAACTTTCAACAAAGCTGTAATGAAGCCAACGATTGTGGTGCAAATAGCAAAGACTATTGAAAAATAACCATGCGTGGAAATTATCATGATCAAATTGTTAATGGTATATGTCTAAGACTCACTCTAAAGGCCTATGATGAACCTGATAATGTAACTGAAGTTATTCCTAAAGTGTTTATTGTACGTTATCTAAAATTTGCATGAGATTTTTCCACACATTTTTCCACAATGTGCAATGCCACCCAGCCAAGAGTTCTTCCTCAGTTTACTAAGTGTGATTATGTTGTGTATTTTTGTATAGAATTATTGCATTTGTTGTATAATTATTGTAACTACTGTTATATAATATGGTATTCAACCAGTCAATGATAAATATATGATCAATGGTAAATAAATGATGACATTACTTATAGCAACTCTATAATGTTGCATACAAGTTGCATATTTGGGTTAATGTTTCTCATGATAGTTGATGAATATTACGTTGTCTCTCTTTTGTTAGACTTCAACTTCAGCTTCCAAGAGATGAACGTGTCATCTGCCAATGTAACAGTGGTTATACAATATCGAGACTCCTTCGCCACAGCTGTGACCAAAAATGTGGTTGTTGTGGCTCTCGGCATCTCCATCAACTACATCAATGCCAGTCTCATTCACACCTTCCGCAAACATCAGGTTTGACATTCCTTCACTGTCAACCAACCCCTTATGATCAATTTAATGAGGAGATATGGCAGAAATTAATATTTATATCACCACCACCTCTGCTGCTGGATTAACAGTGAGTGTCCACTGAACAGCCAAATTTGCAGGCGTAGAGATTATGTGGAAAATTGTGGGAAGGTGAGCGTCAAAAAATTCCAAGCTCAACATTGACAGGGCGGTGCCAAAAGATGAACTAAAGTCTATTTCATGCAAATTTTACGCGTCTGAAGCAAGCATTAATAAGTAGAACAGCAGGTGTCAGTTTGATTCATGTCTGTTCATGAAGTATCCCCCTTGATGTTCCACCTGTCCCACCAGACAGAGCATGGCGGAAAAATAATTATTACTGTTCCTACACATCCAATTTTGTATGATGCATCTTTTCACAAATTAAAATTCACTTTATTTTATTTATTAGCAGGAGGACCAGGATGTAAATGATCATTACCTGACAATTCTCAACATAGAAAAACAAGGAGTTAGGCCTACAATAACATCCATGACCCATATTAACTTTTTTGAAAAAAATAATTTAGGAATTAGAAATAAATAATAATAAAAAAAAAAAAAAAATCTGAAAAAAAATAGTGTTTGTGTTCAGTTGAGCATTTATCTAGGATAAGTCCTATACCATCAAATTTGCCTACACCGATTTCCACACCCATGAAGCGTCCAAAATTTACGAGCACAGCGTTGGCAAGGAGTGTGGGTGTTGTCAGTGGACAGTCACTGTAAAACTACAGGCAGAAAGAAGAAGAGTGCTGTGTCTAGCTAATGTTTGATTCACCAGAATTAGCAGCACACCTTTCAGGTATTACAAGTCCAATCCTAGGTCTAGTGGTGAAAAAGCATTGTCCATCTATAAATGCTTCTGCGGGTGATTGTCAGCTCTTGATAAAGGAGCGGCACAAGGATAAAGTTATTGTAAACATCTATCTACTAATTCGAGGAATCTCTGTCTGTGAGTGAGTGTGTGTGTGTCCTTCGCATATCTCGAGAACTGTTCGTCCGATCGACTTCACACTTGGCGAGTGTATTGCTGGGGACCCAAGGATGTGCAGTGTCGGATTTGGTGCAATTTGGACACGCGACACGTTCAATATTACTAAACTTTGAATACAAGCGGTACGGGCACACACGGTTCTCGAGAAAGCAGCAAGCAGCAATTGGCCCGTTCCGGACAAGCACATTTTGAACGGGCACTGCACTAGTCAAGTCAATATTAAATGCACTATATTTTGAATCTGTACAATGTTTGCTAATGTGTTCATTGTAAACACTGCAGCAATGATCAAGTAAATGCCATTTATGTCAGAATGAGAAAACTTAATTACGATACTACAATGTGTGCTCTTAGAAATATGTAAATCCAGTACAAAAACATAGAGATTTTGGTTTCCAAAAAAAGCATCAATGTTCTGTAATGATGATTCTTTGGAGAAACTCCCCTTTTCTCTACACCTTTCCCCACTTCCCATGTGCTGTTTTCTCTAGTCTTGCCCTTGCCCCTCTTCTACTGAACTCTGCTCCACTCAACTATTTTCTTTCCTCCCCACTCTCCTCTCTCAATTTTCCCCTCCATCCTCCTCTCCTTCCATCTCCCCATACCCCTCTCCTCTTCATTCCCGCCAACCAGATCTTCTACATGAATCCTCGCTACATCCTTTTCATTCACCTGGTGGTCAACGATATGATCCAGCTGATGCTCACTATCATGCTATTCCTCCTCAGCTACACCCTCTACACAATAAATGTCTCCCTCTGCTGCTGTGCCATCCTGCTTGCTCTTTTCACCACCGAAAACACCCCTCTGAACCTGGCCTGCATGGCGGTAGAGTGCTACATTGCCGTCTGCGTCCCCCTCCGCCATGCGCAGATCTGTACAGTCAAAAGAACACACATGCTGATTGGTCTGATCTGGGCGACGAGCATGTTGTCTGTCCTCCCCGACCTCTTCGTCGCCCTGGCCACAGAACCCCTGGAGTTTTTTCATACCCGAGTCTTCTGTCTCAGGGAAACCGTCTTCAGGAATCCCACCATTATCAAGAAGAGGGATATCACCTATATAGTGTTCCTAGTCATAGTTTGGCTCATTATCTTCTACACTTACTTCAGGATCCTGTTCACTGCCAAGGAGGCAAGCACCGATGCTAAGAAGGCCCAGAAAACTATCCTCCTCCATGGATTTCAGCTGCTGTTGTGTATGGCTACCTATGCCCTCCCCGTGTTAAAAAAAGCTCTGCTGTACTGGTTCCCTGAACATTATGCGGACTCCCTCTTTGCTTGCTATATTATTATACACATCCTGCCACGATCCATTAGTCCAATCATCTATGGCCTACGGGACAAGACTTTCAGGAGGTACTTGAAAAGGTATCTGTTGTGTAAAGTGAGAATACAGTAATCACCCATCCACAGACTGCAATTAGGAGGTCTTTATTTAAAAAAAAAAAGGTGACACTTCATGAACTCTGGAAGGCTTTCCTGAGCATCCTAAGCCCACCTTGCATTCACTTTCCCCAAATTAGCCCATGTCGCCCTTCTCCAGCACTCTCTCCACTCGCTCTGCTGCTCATGTCATTGACAACCCAAGGCTGCTAAGGGAGCTACATCGCCATGCCTCCAGGCCATAGTCCGGGCCGATGATTGTTATCCCTCTTGGTTCCCCAGTGGTGCTATGATCTAAGCACTCCAGCCAGGACTTTGGTTCTATAAATTGAGTTATTCTATGCTTTCAACTATAAATAAAGCTCATTCTACTGCTGCACTCATTGTAAGGTGCTCTGGATTAGTGTCAGCTAAATGTCTAAAATGTAAACGTGTAACACAATCATATGGAGTAAATAAGAGCTTCATAGCAGCTACATGTCACATACATGAATACTGATGAAATCTTTGCATCAGGTTTCATTAAATGTTTACGCAATACTGACGTGCAAAGGCAAAATGTAGTAACTACAAGTTTGGTCAAAATTGAATTAAGACTGGAATCAGACTTTGTTCACCAGCCTCTGTTTTATCTTGTAACAAACTGTTTTGGCTCATTTATGTTTAGTTTGAGACAAAACTGCATGTCAAATTTGCAGTAACAAAAAAACCAGCTAAATCCAAGGCAGAATGCAGTAGGAGTAGTTGCTGCGCTCTGGCCTTGAATCTCCAGCTGCAGCTGTAAATACTGCGGTTTGCCGTGGTAATGTCCTGGGCTTTGTGTCCCGCCTCCTGGATCACTGCACCCTCATTACCTCACATACATCCAGCCGGCTAGCTATCCAAAAACAGAAACATGGTACAATCCCGTGGAAAACTGCCTGGGTAGGAGGAAACCATGGATCATAATGGCATACTGTGGTTTTAATCTATGACTAGAACAAATGGCCTCTTGCTGCCAGACATACATACAGATGTGGGTCTATTTTACTTAGGGCACTTCGCCAGGAAACGACTACCCAAAGCAACACACTGGTGCACTCAGTACATCTAGCGTGTTTATTGGACTGACGTTTCGACTGTGCGTCTTCCTCAGAGTCACACAGGGTCTGTGCTGCTTTGGGTAGTCATTACCTGGCCAAGTGCCCTAGTAAAATAGACCTACAAGTATTGTCCATGTCCGTGAGCACCTATCCTCAACAAAAGACTGTCTGAAGCACACTTGATCAATTGTCAATTGTTTAGAATACATGCAGATGTGGCTGGAGGGATGAATTACCACGCTTTTCCATTGCCACTACTAATGTTGTTTGATGTTGCAAATGTTCTTGTTCTATATCAGACCAATCATTTCTATTGACTAAATTGTTTACTTTTTAAAGCATCTTTGGTATTAAAGTATGAAATCATGTTTTGATTAAAGTCATTTTTTTAATTGCAAGTCGAGCTATCTGTATTATTAGTATTATTAGTATGTATCTGCAACACAAGTGATGACAAGAAGGTGTTTACTATCAGGATGATAAGAGAAGTGGATATAATGATGTAAAACAATATGGTGGTAATTAGTTGGTATTGGCAGTGAATTATGAATTATATAAAACAACAAATGTTACATTCCTATGAGGACGGTAGATAAGTCTATTCTGCAACACCTCTCATTACGGCCTTTCCACTTCTCATCTACACAGACAGAGGTAACTGCCTGGGAGGGATTGAGAAGCCTGCCACTCAATCCCTGATCTGACCAGTAGAAGAGCAGAAAGACACACACAATTCCAAAGCCCCGCCCCTAATACTTGAGTTCCAAAAAGTTCCCAGGAAAAAAATCCCAGCAATGTAGTCGCACTTCAGCACCATCTAATGTTCAAACAAAAAATGATGCAGTTGCATGAGGAATGAAATTGCAGTCTGAGAGAGGCTGAAGCAATAGAAATATAAAATTTAATTGCACTGGTTCAAATTAAAATTTTCAATTTAGTTCACAAAAACTATGGTATTGGATGTAAATCTGATGTCTTTTTCTTGCACATTTTAGCTCATATTTGCAATGGTCATAGTTTTAGGTTGCAAAAATAGTTTTTCGGTTTGTGATCAAATTTTTTTTCTGTTATAATAAGTTAACAAAATTCCCACCATAGATGGACCATGTGACCTTACATATTCCACCTTTTTGGTGAAAATTTTGCCAACAACAGAATTAATAACATTGAAAAGGATTATGGTGGTAAGTATGCTCATTTAGCCAAGGTGAGGCATAAGGTTTAGATTTTTTTCAATCTTATCAGGTACAATAGTATCATATTATAGCAGGTGGTGTTTAAAAGAAGAGGTAATTCCTCATCTCTTCATATATTTTGTCGGGGGAACATCAGAGGCAGTGCAGAGTGATGTCAGAAAAGCCTCAGAAAACTTGAATGCGGGAGTGCTCTAAGCGAGAGACTTCTGAGACAGGAAATTTATTGATCAATTTTGGAAAGAGGGGAGGAATGGGGGTGAGACTCTGAAGAAGTTTGGCCTGGAGCCTGGATGGTTGTGTTGTCCTGGCACGGGAGGGTGAAAGGAAAGCTTACTGCCCACAGTAACGCTTACTTGAAGTATTCTCATCCAGAGAGATGAGCAAGCGATATTTGGATATAAATGTGAACGCTTTGAGCTGTTGCTATGTTGCCAGCAGCCGCTGGGGACATTTGTTGCAGACACATTATGAGGCATGAGATAGACCTAAAACCTCCTTCATTAAGGGTGACAAATTGAGCTGATCCAAAATGGGCATCAAGGACGTGCAGAGAGTTCTTCAGGGACAGGTGCTCAAATGAAAAAACCTACACACACAAACACACACACACATCTGACCAGGACTTATTTATCAACCAGTTGTATATAAAGTCTACTCTTGCGATAGCAGAATCATACTGAGTCAGACTAGCTCCAGATCTGATTGCATTACCTGAGGTTAGTATTGAATTGTGTGCTTCTAATACTTGATTGCAGTGCATTTAAACATTCAAGTAAAGCAAGAAGGCATGATAGATGTAGCCATGTAGAGTAGAATAGTTGAGAGCAATGCTGGTCTATACTGAGATAAACAAATGATGTTTCTGTAATGTGATGTTTTAATGCATATTGAGTCATTCCATAATTTTTGTCTAATTGTTTGCCTTCTACTTTTTCCCAGGGACTTATTTCATACATTAAGGGGTAAACTCTGTGTTAAGACTTAAAGTGTGTTTACTTAAAAAGTTAAATGAATGTTTGTTAACAGAATTTAGAGGATATTTATGTATATTATACCACAATGTATTCCTTTCTCTTTTGAAACAAGTTTATAGGATGCTGACATCTGACACCTGACAAATGAACTACTCATCCGGGGTCAGTAATGTGACAATGGTGGTATACCGGGACACATTCATTATGGCTGTCAGCAAGAATGTGATTGTTGTTGTCCTTGGCATCTCCATCAACTACATCAATGCTACCATGATCCACACGTTCAACAAACAGCAAGTGTGTGTTCTGCTAAATCTATTGATTTACCTGCAAAAGGGGAAGTTAGGGAAGAAAAGAGGGGAAAAGAATGTAAAAAATGTTTATAGAGTGACAAACACCTCTCCCTTCCTTTTTTCTCCACCCCTCTCTCACCTCTGCTCTACTCTCTTCTCCTCCCAGACAGGTGATTAAACATAACTTAGAATTCAAGTGAACATGACGATTCTCAAATTAATTATAATTGCTATCAGCACTGTTGTATAGCTGCAAACATCTTTCTATTGGCATATTTCATTATTTCCCCTCCCTACTGCTTTTTATGTGAAACCTAACTACTTGAAGGAACATTATTAACCTGAACCCCCATACTTGTCTCCATCTGATGATGGTGAACAACATCTGATGTATAATTTTATTCTTTCCATTTCTACTCAAATTCACCTTGTTTATATTTTTAGCTGCAACCAGCAGCTCTATAGCTCGCTCTGTTGGTCGGGCGGTTGGTTGGTTGGCCCACAAAAATTTCCCCAGTTATTGCGAATTCGCGCTTGTTATTGTTTTATTTTCCATTCCATACCATTCCAATGTCTGCATGCATAGAGTCTGTATGATTAACTGACATAAACACAAATATAACATATGACTTTTGGTGGAGGCTCATATCCAAAGCACGAGTTACACAAGAGTGTTCATCTTTAATTGCTGTTTAAGACACACATCCACATAAGCTTCACTTTGACTTCACTTTGATAATATGTGGGCAACATGGAAGGGCAACTGAAATAATGCTGCATGCAAACTAGGTGGGACTGTCAACTAGAATAAAATAAATTTGGATAACACAAATGGGCTATAAAGAGCAAAGGCTGTGAGAAAAATACTGGTCATTCCTGTTAGGGAAATTGCCGAAACTGGGTTCAGTTCTCACTACATCATATTTAATTAATGCAAATTCAGATGAGCAATATACTGCAAAATAACTCATTCTATTCTATTCTATTCAGATCTTCAAAATGAACCCTCGCTATATCCTTTTCATCCACCTGGTGATCAACGACATGATCCAGCTGACAATCAGCATTTCCCTCTTCATCTTCACCTACGTCTTCGATACCATCAATGTTTCACTCTGTTGCCTCCTTATCCTGCCTGCCATTTTCACCACACAAAACACTCCCCTGAATGTAACTTTTATGGCAGTGGAATGCTACATTGCCGTCTGCATTCCCCTCCACCATGCCCGCATATGTACAGTCAAGAGAACACATGTTATGATTGGTTTGATCTGGGCAATGAGTGTGCTTTCTGTCCTACCAGATCTCTTCATCCTCTTGGCCACTGAACCTCTAACGTTCTTCCATGCCAGAGTGTACTGCGCCAGGGATAACGTGTTCAGGAGCACCTACAGCCTCGAGAAGAGGGATGCATCCCACATAATATTCCTGGTGTTGGTTTGGCTCACTCTGTTCTATACTTACTTCAAGATTTTGTTTGCTGCCAAAGCGGCTAATGCAGATGCTACAAAGGCGAGAAATACTATCCTCCTACATGGCTTTCAGGTACTGTTGTGTATGATCACCTATGTGCGTCCTATGTTAATTCAAGTTCTGACGTACTTGTTCCCTGCAGGGGTAGCATCGGCAAACTTTGCCATCTTTACTATAAACCAAATCCTCCCACGATTTGTCAGTCCTATCGTTTACGGGCTACGAGATATGACTTTCAGGAAGTACCTCCAAAGGCATCTCCTGTGTACAGTAACCATAAGCACCCATCCACAGACTTCACTGTTAAAATAATGTTTTACATGATGCTTTTCATATTGTGTTTGGGTTAGTCTTTTGCTTAATAAATTTTGAGAAAAACATTATTAACATACTAACCCATTATTAGCAACAGTAATAATATTGCTGGCATATTATTACACATGCACATTGGAATATGTGACATCTTTACATTCCACTCCTTACATGCTTCAGCATTAAGGTCCCCCATAATTCTAATTTTTAAGGAGCAGCTGGCCTCCATTGAAAAAACAATGAAACAATCAAAACATTTAGATTACAATATTTGACTCCAATATGAGACAGATATCAAATTCATGACCTTTGTATAAAAGGTGTTCAGTCAAAGTTCCTCAAAATTGCATACTTCACTAATAGACCCTCCCATTTCAAGGACAGATTAAAAATGTGCCAACTGAAACATCCCACAACATGGTTAGAAGGCTTTACAAGGGGCATTAAAATACTATCAATAGATCCTACTAACTGCTCTAAAATGTAACATACAACCATAAACAATCACAAGATATAACTAGAAAATATGCTCAGTAGAGCACAGACCACCCCGCAAGGAAGTTATGCTTTTGGTGCCACGCCCAACACCATGCCCCAATCGACAATCGACTTGAAAAGTTAATCAGTTCTTCCTTGGCCCATAACCAACCTTCATACCAAGTTTTGTGCAAATCCGTCCCCAACTTTTTGAGATATCCTGCTAACAGACGGACGGACTAATGGACAAACACACAGGCGCAGGTGAAAACATTACCTCCTTGGCGGAGGTAACAACACTACAATGTATAACAATGTACTAATTAAATAATTAGAATGCACCACGGAGAACAGTCAAGTCCCTATCATAACAAAGCAAAAAGAATGACAAAGTGCACCACTGTTTCAACCACTAAAGCATCATGTTTGCCGAGTGAGAACCACCAAGCACCCTAGTATCAGAAACAATTAATCTGGCTTCAAAGAAAGACTATGCTACCTACTTTTTTAGCATTTTTGTGCCAACCTGCTGTAATTATAATGATATCGTCTATTTCAGTAATTAATTATCTTTGATTAATGAATACAGTTAAAAACAACTGATAAAATTATTAATTAAACTGATGTTTAAATGACGACCAATTAAGCAATTTAAGCAGCTGCTTAGGGCCCCGCTTGCCACTAAAGAGCCTCTAGCACTATGATGCATTCATTGACCTAACCTGGCCACAAGCTTGCACATCAGCAAGATACAGGGAGTAAGAACCTTTATGGTGGTGGTCATGTACTGGCTGGCTGGTAACCACCTATCTTTTACTGAACTATTAGTCAAGGGCACAAAAACGAAAAAAGGAAAGAGGACGACAGAATGGAAGCAAAATGTTTGGTGCAAGTATTATTAACTCATGTCATGTTGACATTTGTTTGATGTCATATTATATTCCAGTAAGCTAGCTGGCTAGCTAAGCACATGGTTAGCCAAGTACATTGCTAAGCACAAGCACTTAAATCTGACCCACAGAGAAAGAATAGATAGCTGACTGTGTGAACTCATCATCAGAGCCCTCCAATGTCCAGGCCTGGGTCTGAAAGGGAGTAATAGAAGAGTCATGCAGGAACTGGTGTACCCATATCATGTTTGTGCTGAAGCCCGATGGCATTATACAGTTCTGCGTATGTGTGATAGTTGAAAACAATGTGTGCATGTATTAACTTCTATAATAATGAACATGTTTTTATTATATAGGGATATTACATGGTTGATGTTAGTTCATGAGAGTACAAGTTAAAAGAAACTATTTTTTAACATGTAAAAAAAGAGTAAAAGCTTTGGTTAGACAATTATTTCATCCAAACTGAAACAAAATGTAAACGTATGTTTATTTGGATTAGGAATGGAATGTGTTTCTAGGATATTGAAAGTATGGAAAAATGTATTGTTTATTACTTCATAAAACTTGTGATAAAGGCTTTAGTGAAGAAACACCGCATCGAGTCACTGTGTCATTTTCTCCCCCTTTTCAGGGGTACAACATTTTGGAGGCACCGCCGGGATCAGCTCTTCTGAAGCCAGCTGTCCACAACCAGGCGGACGACTTCTGATGCAGCTTACCCCATAATACTACCCAGGCAGTCCACAGTAAGGAAGACGTTGCTGTGTCAAGGAAAGACAGAGAAGCTGATGGCAAAGTGCATACCACTTAGGGCCAGTTAGAGATCATCAAGTGCTGTCAAGTCCATTCAGTTTAAGGTCAGTTTCCATACAGCAAAGATGTCGACCACCGTGCTAGAAGAACTGCAAGATGAGGTGATTGAAATGCTGTACACCTTGACTAAAGACAATTTAATTAAAGTCAGTGATTTCCTTGACATATCAGGAGTACAAAGAGCTAATGTAACAGGAAAATCCTGCATGTCCCTGATCACATTAGAGGATGGAGGGATGTCAGAATTACTGGAATTGAAGGATAAAATTACAGAACTGATTAGTGTCATTGAAAGTGTGGCAGTTGACCCAGATCAGGAGAGACAGAAATTGCAGAAGGAATTGGAGGAACTGCAAAATGCTGTTAGACAAAAAGAAGCTGAAGTTCAACAGTTGGGCACTGTAGCCACTAGTCAAAACGCTCAGCCTCAGTCATCAAGTCCACCTTGGCGCAAGGATTTCAAAATCTCTGGTCAGATAAGCGAACCGGGTCAAAAGGATAAGCTTAACTTTTCCAGCCTAGCTCACCAGATTGAGAATGGACTGAGCAGGGGCTATCCTGAGATAGAGATAGTGGATGCCGTGATTAGGGCCATCTCTCCAGGCTCACAATTGCGCAGCTACTTAGAGGGGAAACCTAACCTAACTCTTCCCACACTCAGACGAATTCTGCACTCCCATTTCCAAGAAAAGAGTGCTACAGAGCTGTACAAGCAACTCACTTCTGAAACTCAGAACGGCAAGGAGACCCCTCAGAATTTCCTTATGCGTGCTCTGGACTTGCGGCAGAAAGTATTGTTTGCCTCCCAAGAAGCAGAATCAGGGCTCAAGTATGATCCAGCTTTAGTTCAGAGTATGTTTTTGCACACTGTACTTACTGATCTCCAGAATGACAGTATCAAGGTAGATATGAAGCCGCTCCTCCTAGATACTAAGACTTCAGATGAACTGTTATTGGAGAGGCTGAATGTAGCGTGTGCAAATGAAGCTGAGAGAAGGAACAAAAAGAAATTCAATACTCCACAGCCAGCCACAGCTGTTCATGTAGTTAAGTCAGAAGATATACATGCTGATAAGAGCTCAGTCAAAGGAGCTGTCCCAAAAGTACCCTCTGATGTATTGTCAGAATTAAAAGAGCTAAGAACTGATGTAGCTTCACTGAAAACTCTCAGTGCTGAGATAGCCCAGATTAAAGAGACAATTCAGCAGCCTGTGTTTGTGCTGCAGCCCTGTGCTCTGCCCCCATATAGAAGGCCTGATAGAGAGCCTGTGTGTCAGAAACCACTAGTGATGCCACAGCAGTACCAACCAATCTATAGCCATAGCCAGGCCTGGGAGCCTACCCCAATACAGTCTCACTATGTTCCTAGGCAGTACTACAACAGCTCTAGCCATGCTCCAAGGCGATGTTTCAATTGTCAGCAGAGAGGAATAGATGAACGCTGCATGCATTGCTATCGGTGTGGTAGTGGTGAGCTTTTTCAAGCAGGTTGCAGGATCAGGGGAGTTAAACCTTCGAGAGAGAGTCCTTTAAACGGGAAATGGTTATCACCACGGGACAGGTGTTAACCAGAGGCAGTGATCAGTCCCAAAGTTGTACAACCTGTGGGAGTGCAGACAAAATTGAGAGACTGAAGCAATGCTCATCCTGTAAGAGAACCCTGTACTGCTCCAAACCATGTCAAAAAGACCACTGGCATAAACATAAGGAAAAATGTACTCATCTGCCAGAATCCAGTGATCAGCATCCATCCAGAGGAGTGAGTGTCCAAACTGCACTGTCCTCAGCCCAAGTTAATAGACACCACCGAGCTACCTCATTAGTTGGCAGACAATGCCTTGTTGAGTGCTATTTCCATGGTCGCAAAATTCAAGCACTGTGGGACACTGGGTCCCAGGTCTGTGTTATTGATGAACAATACAGAGAGGAGTACTTACCAACCGCAAAGTTGAGAGATGTTTCAGAAATTATTGACTCACCTGATGACTTGACACTGACAGCTGCAAACGGATTGGACATGCCATACTTGGGGTGGGTTGAAACCACTTTCAGACTCGCATCTGAACTGGACCAAAGCAAGGAGCTCATCATCCCAGTACTGGTGATGAAGGGTCGACACCTCTCCCACCCTATTATTGGCTTTAATGTAATTGAGCATATCATAACCAATACGGAGAAGACCCAACAGTACAGAACAGTGAGGAAAGCTTTCCCAAGTCTCAAGAAGAATAAAGTCAGGGCATTCATACAGCTTGTTGGCACAGAGCAGATGTGTGAGTATGCTGTGAAAACAAAGAAAGAGGTGGTTGAAGTCCCAAAGCACACGGCTGTACAATGATTGAGTGCAGAGTGTTCGCACAACCATTCAGAGAGGACATAACTATGATCTTTGAACCAGATGTGAACCCTCAGTGGACAGAAGGTCTTGAGTTTTATGACACCCTTGTCAACATCAGAAAGGGGGCTTTTCCAGTCATTACAATTGATGTTTGTAATCCAACTGATCATGACATTGTCTTAGCAGGGCGGACCCAAATTGGCACAGTGCAACCAGTCATGACAGTCTTGCCTGCACAGGTCCACGAGAGAGCCTGAAAACCCGCCACTGTGAACCAGACCCTGCCAGCACAACTGATGAGGTTTGGGATCCACCTGTTGATCTAAGCCATTTGAATGAAAATCAGAGACAGGTAGCACAACAGATGCTCAGAGAGGAATGCCACTCCTTTTCAAGATCAGACAATGACATTGGCTGCATTGAGAAGTTGCAAATGCGTATTTCCCTTAAAGACCCAGAGCCAGTCAGACGCACATATATGTCAGTGCCAAAGCCTCTGTACCAGGAGATGAAGAGATATCTGCATGACCTCATCGCACGAGGCTGGTTCAGGAAGTCTAACTCCCCATACTCCTCCCCTGTTGTTTGTGTTCGAAAAAAAGATGGCACTCGCCGCTTGTGTATCGATTACAGAGACCTCAACAGGAAGACACATCCAGATCGCCAGCCCATCCCAAGGGTCCAAGACATCATGGACAGCTTAGGTGGTAATTCCTGGTTTTCCCTGCTTGACCAAGGAAAAGCATATCACCAGGGGTTCATGTCTGAAGACAGCAGACCACTGACAGCCTTTGTTACCCCCTGGGGACTCTATGAGTGGGTCCGCATTCCTTTTGGCTTAATGAATGCCCCGGCTGCCTTTCAGCGATGTATGGAGGAGTGCTTGGAGGGTCTCCGGGATGAAATTTGCATTCCGTACCTGGACGATACACTGGTTTTCAGCAAAACCTCCGACGTACATGTGAGTGACATATGAAAAGTGCTGCAGTGCCTCCAAGAGTATGGCATCAAGCTCAAGCCAAGTAAATGCGATATATTCAAACATGAGGTCCACTACTTGGGGCGAATTGTTTCAGCTGAGGGCAGTAGGGTTGATCCTGCTGACTTTGAAGCTGTGCGAGCATTGAAAGATGTCAGACCACAATCTGTGGGCCAGCTATGGAAAATACTTGGTCTACTGAGCTACTACCGACAGTACGTCAAAGATTTCTCTAGAATAGCCAGCCCTCTGTATGATTTGCAGAAATGGAGCCCAGAAGATGGTGCCGCTGTGCCTCACAATACCAGAAAAGCGAAATCAAAGACAAACAACCACGTTGTGCCTTCAAGTAAGCCCATCACTTGGACTGACATGCACCAGAGTGTACTTGAACAACTGATTGACTGCCTGCTTCATCCACCTGTGCTAGGTTTTCCTGATTTCTCTCTTCCGTTTGTCTTACACACGGATGCATCTAACCAAGGCTTGGGGGCAGTATTGTATCAAAGGCAAGATGACAAGCTTAGAGTGATTGCTTATGGTTCTCGTACCCTAACTGCAGCTGAGAAGAACTACCACCTCCACTCTGGAAAGCTAGAGTTTCTGCCTTGAAATGGTCAATCACTGAAAAATTTTGTGATTATTTATACTACGCCCCAACCTTCACCGTGTATAGTGATAACAATCCTCTAACCTATGTCTTGTCAACTGCGAAGTTGAACGCCACCACTTCCAGATGGGTAGCAGAGTTAGCAGAGTTTCACTTTACAATCTAATACAGACCAGGGAAGGAGAATATTGACGCAGATGCTTTGTCCAGGATGCCTCTTGATGTGGAGTCACTGATGAAGGGGTGTTGTCAAGAGCTGTCATCTGATGCCATTGGAGCCACCATTCAAGCTGTTGAGGTACAGAAAGACTCTAATGCCTCTTGGTCACTGTCAATTGCAGCTAAGTCGTCATCAGTTGAAACTGATTCAGCCACTGCATCCATTGTCCCCTTGTCAAACAAGGAATTGAGAGAGGCACAAAAGTCTGACTCAACCATCTGCCCAGTGCTAGACTACAATCCTATCAGGTTCTAAGCCACCAGCGAAAGAACTGAAAACATTCAGTCCAAAAACAAGATGCCTCCTCAGAGAATGGGAAAAACTCAAATTAGACAGTGAAGGCATTCTGCACAGAACCACTGCAGCACACAAACAACTAGTCCTACCAGAGCAATAGAAAATGACTGTACTGCAGGAACGCCATAATGATATGGGCCACCAAGGTGTCGACCGCACAGTATCTCTGGTACGTGATCGTTTCTTTTGGCCGTACATGCAGTCAGAGATAGAGCATTATGTAACTAAAGCATGCACCTGTCTCAAGCAGAAGAAGCCCAGTCATGACACAAGAGCCCCATTAACAAACATAGTGACAACACAGCCCTTTGAGCTTGTGTCTCTTGATTTTCTTCATCTCGACAGATGTAAAGGCGGATATGAGTATATACTCATCATTGTAGACCATTTCACACGCTTTGGCCAAGCGTACGCCACCACATCAAAGTCAGGGAAGACAGCTGCCAACCTCCTCACCGTTTTACCTCCTATATGGGCGTTCACCCAGACTTCCAGTTGACATGCTGTTCGGCCTGACTTCAGAGTCAGACTCAAGCAACCAGCGAGACTACGTAGAGACATGGAAGCGTGGTATGGAAGAAGCATATGCTATTGCGAGCAAAAGCGCCCAGAAGGCTGCGGAAAGGAGTAAAAAACACTACGACAGCAAGGTCAGGAGCTCAGTGCTACAGCCAGGCGAGCGGGTGCTGATAAAGAATCACACCCAGAGGGGGACCAGGTAAACTCCACAATTACTGGGAAGATAATATCCACACCGTTGTGCGACAGGTCGGGCCTGACTTGCCCATTTACGAAGTGAGACCAGAACATGGTAAAGGGCGCTCCAGAGTTTTGCACAGAAATCTTCTAATGCCCTGTGATCATTTGCCTTTTGAGGTGCCACCAGACTCTACAGTCAGTAAAAGACAGCCAAAACAAAAAATGTTGCAGCAGCTCCCTTCTCCTCCTCGGGACTTTGATGAAGAGAGTGATGATGAGTATGACTTTCATTATATGCCAGCCCAAGGTCACACAGGTCAAAATATCACTGACGACAGACATGGCAAACAGGATGAACGAGAGGCAGAGCCTGAGGATAGGGCCCTGCCAGAGGAGCAAAATGATGGAGTACTGGAACAAGCTGCACCGCCAACACCACCAGCTGAGGAGAATCAGGAGGAGGAGCTCAACTTACCTGCTGACGAACCAGTGCCTCCATCTCCTTCGTCGAGTGATGCTAGTGATACTGAAGGACAAGCCTAGCGAGTACCTCTGAGAGAGAGACGGCCGCCTCGAGTCTTCACGTATGACCAGTTAGGGACTCCTGTCTGCTACAGTGCTGGGCAAGCAAACAGTGCCCAGCCCCCACAACTATTGCCCCTTTTCACCACGCCCAGACTGGTTTCATGGCTGCCTCCACCTCAGCCATATTTCTACCAGCCTCCCTATGTGTATGGACTCCAGTGACTGTGAGCCTACAGACTGTGGACATGTGACATACTGTTGACACTGACTATTGACAATTTGTGAACTGTTGACTTTGACTGTTACAACCAATGCATAACATGTTGGAAACAACTGTGTTTATGGACTGTTGATATGAGATCGTGCAATGACCTTTTGACATTCTGCATGGACTGTTGCCAGATTATAGATCATGGACAGTTGACCCACTACGTGTTGGACATTTGAATGGACTGTGACTTTTGACCTCGGTGGGCACCTGCTCACAGAATACAGGAAAGAAGGCTTCAGAACTTAGTTCCTGAGAGACTGTGGGGCATATACATTTGTGATAATGTCAGGACGACATTCATTTTGTAGTGTGTGTGTGATAGTTGAAAACAATGTGTGGGTTAGAGTCATGCAGGAACTGGTGTACCCATATCATGTTTGTGCTGAAGCCCGATGGCATTATACAGTTCTGCGTATGTGTGATAGTTGAAAACAATGTGTGCATGTATTAACTTCTATAATAATGAACATGTTTTTATTATATAGGGATATTACATGGTTGATGTTAGTTCATGAGAGTACAAGTTAAAAGAAACTTTTTTTTTTGTTATGTTATGTTATGTTATGTATCTTTTAAGTAAGTTCAGTAATCGTAAAATCAGTAATCTACTGAAAAGCCTTCGACAATCTATAATTGGTTGCTTATGCCTGCCTTTGTGCAGTAGGGGGAGCTCGCGCTGTTTTCTTCACTCGTGATAAAGGCTTTAGTGAAGAAACACCGCGTCGAGTCACTGTGTCATTTTCTCCCCCTTTTCAGGTATGTGTTGCTTTTAATAGTGTTAAAATAGTTGTAGACTCTTTGGGCCTCATTCACGAAACTTTTCTTAAATTGTTCTTACTTTTGTTCTTAAGAAACATGCCTACGCAAAACCAACGTGGGATTCATAAAGCATGCGCAGAGTCTCGATTTTTGCGTATTCCAGGTGTATCTGATGATGAATGCCACTTGTTCCTTAATTGGATGCGCGTGCCTGTTGATGCTGATTAGCATAGGTAGACGCCCTGACAACTCCATAAAAGGCCTGCTGTCTGAAGGGTCGTGCGCAAATGGAAAGCATTACTGGAGTGGTGGAGAATGGCAAACAGACCCAAGAAGAAAAATTCAAACTCTGAAATAGAAGTGTTGTTGTCGGGAGTGAGAGAAAAAAATATATATACTTTTTAAAAGTGTAAGCGGTGGAGTGACAGCAACTGAGAAAGAAAACATGGCAAGAAATTACTGATGCTGTCAATGCTGCAACATCAGAAACACACACCTTGAATTAAATTAAAAAGAAACAGTTTGACTTTCAGTTAGAATCTAAAAAGCGAGGGCAATAGTCTAACTCCAAATAGATGCAGTTTACTAGCTCCAGGTGGACGGCAGGGCGCTGCCAAAATGTGTGGGGAAATAATATGGAGACTGTGCTGTCAGGTGTCCAGTCATCAGCGGAGTTGGACACTGGTTTAATTCAAGCAGCATCTCCATCTGATGGTAAGCTCAGACTTTAGGCTTTATAATAATATTGCTGGTTTTGACTGTAGCTCTTGACAGGAGCTTTCTTCCTGCGGTGTCCAAGCACATCCAACAGCCTTCCAGCTCAGTATGCTGCGCTCGCTCTGTGGCGGAGCGAGTGCACGTATGATAATTATATGATCTCTGCTGAGGGGTCTGAAGGTTTATCAGGTGTGTCATTAGCAATGTGGTCAAGGCATAACCTCTATCACCTAGAGACAAACTAGTTAGTCTTGAGACTCTGGTTAATTTAACTTCCATTCAGTCCAATATGCGCCGTGCGTCTCCAGCAGCACCTGCTCAAGACGCACGACACCCTACTGTTCTGCAGCACCAACAAGTCGTGGCTCCCTGCTGGACAGCTGGAAACCACATGTAGGAGGTTTAGGTTGGCGTCACAAACTAATTGAATGTTTATGGTGTGTTATTGTTTGCGATTTAAATAGGGAAATGCGTTTGGATATGGTGCTTTGATGTGCACAGTCTATTGCTCCTGTGGTAAGATAAGATAGAACTTTATTGATCAATAAATAATATAATAATATAATATGATAATATATATACGATACTAATTAATCACTTTAATCACTCATGTTTCCAATTGAATAGAATTGCCTATGAATTTGTTCATATCCCTAGCTTTGTTAATATGATTATTATCACCAGGCTTACAAATGGCCTGAAACACATTTTGTTGTTGATATGAGGTCTGGGACTGCTTTAATAGATTTCCCTTAAAGAATAAGGCATTTTAAGCAGAAACCACTTCATGCGTAATGCCCCACGCATGTTTCCAAACACACGTAGATTTTGATTGTACCAAAGAACAAATTCAGGTAAGAAAAAAAATGATGAATGCCGAAATGTTCGTGGAAACGTTCGTAAGTACACTTTAAGATCAAATCTGATCGTACGCACGTTTCGTGAATGAGGCCCATTGTGTATATGTTGTCATCACAGGAGAGTAACTGTTGAGTGTTTTTGTGGTGTTTCCGTCGAGTTTTGCCTTTTGTAGATGAAGGGAGAATGCTACGGTTTCTGTGTCTTGGTACACGGTAGGCACATGAGAGGCGCACATGTTGCTAGTTCACAATGTTTGTTTTTGTGTTGTTTCTAGCATTTATAAAAAGAAAATATATTTTGTAAGTGTAAAAGAGTAACATGTAAAAAAAGAGTAAAAGCTTTGGTTAGACAATTATTTCATCCAAACTGAAACAAAATGTAAACGTATGTTTATTTGGATTAGGAATGGAATGTGTTTCTAGGATATTGAAAGTATGGAAAAATGTATTGTTTAATACTTCATAAAACTCGTGATAAAGGCTTTAGTGAAGAAACACCGCATCGAGTCACTGTGTCATTTTCTCCCCCTTTTGAGGGGTACAACACGTACACTGCAAGGTGAATGCAGTGTCCAAGTTTGATGGCACTCCAATGTCCAGGGTTGATAAAGTTTGGTTGGGTACTGGTCAATTTTATTTGACAAAGATTTCACCACTGTCAGATTCACTTGTCGCCAGACTCTATGGAGAAAATGTCATTCTCCACTCTATTTGAATCGACTGACTGCGACCTCATAACTCATATGCTGCTGAATATCTGGATGACATCATCTCCAGTGACTGGTAGCAGTATGCGCAGCATCCGATGTCTGTTCTGGAGTCCCTGAGATTCTAATTCCCAGGACTCAAGAACCAACCTACTGTATATAAAGTCATAAAAGTGATTTTAGACTCATGTCTGGTTAGACTCCAGAGCTAAGTGGCATATCTGAGGTAAGGACATCATATGTGCTATCACACTGTATTACTGCAGTATTTTATTATTGTATTATATGTAGCATATATTGTACTGCTTTTAAACTGTATGTGTATAAAATGTCTAAGCACTGCCACTGTGAGAATCAATTTTTTTTTTCTGATTCTTTTAAATTGGGGATCAAACCATACAGTGGAAAATGATTGATCTCAACTTAATACAAAAATGACAGTCTATATCAACTTATGTTATGTAAATGTTAATTCCATATCATTTTAATATTTACTTCATATCTATTCAAATTATTTGTGTGCTCATAGAAGCTACTTAGTTGTTCCCCTTTACTCTCTCACATGAATTAATTATCTGTTGCTGTTGGTCTATTTGAATCTGTCACATTTTCTGTAGTATGTGGATCGGGTAGAAATGTAATTCAATATTTGCTGGGAAACTTTGACAGGGCATTGAGATGGTTTCATTCTAAAATAAGATACACATCATTGGAAAAAAACCCTGATGCCTACAGAAGCAAATAATTGCTGGCATGAAGGTAAATCATATTATGCTGTGAGTCATCTTAAGACCTCTGCTTACAAAACAGTTAGAATCAGAATAGGATCATCTGTGGTTTTGAAATGTTCATAATGAAGTTAAAAAAGTTTCCAAAATGTATCCCGTACATGTAGAACTAACCTTCACATAACATGTCAATATATTCATGTCTTTTGTAACAGAGTTACTTGCCGCATCCTCAAAACGGCCCGATGAATTTTTCATCAGAAGGCAATAATGTGTCGATTGTTCTGAGCTATCGGGAAACTTCCAGCACAGCTGTGACCAAGAATGTGATTGTTTTGGCTCTAGGCCTCACCATCAGCTACATCAATGGCACCCTGATCCACACCTTCAACAAACACCAGGTCAGACGCCTTTTTTTATATACAGAAGAAAGAGATAATGATACATGAAAGGAAGTATGAAAATGTATAAGCTGGTTTGACTGTGACAATCTCTTCTCCTCTCTTTTCCTTTCCTCTCCTCTCCTCCAGATATTTTATGTGAATCCTCGTTACATCCTGTTCATCCACCTGGTTGTGAATGATATCATCCAGCTTACTACAACGATCACCCTGTTCATCCTTACCTACACTTTCTACAAAATTAATGTCTCCCTCTGTTTCCTCCTCATCATGCTTGCTATCTTCACCACCCTCAACACCCCATTAAATTTAGCTGGCATGGCACTAGAGTGCTACATTGCTATTTGTTTACCACTCCGCCATGCTGAATTCTGTACAGTCAAGAGAACATACATTCTGATTGGTTTGATCTGGGTCACGAGTGCAGTGTCCATCCTTCCAGATTTGTTCATTATGATAGCTACAGAATCTCTAGGATTCTTCTATTCCAGAATCTTCTGTGAGAAGGATAACATATTCAGACACCCCTTAATCATACACAAGAGAGAAGTGTCCTACATCATTTTCCTACTTGTTATTTGGCTCACTCTCCTCTACATATACTTCAAGATCCTGTTTGCTGCTAAAGCAGCTGAAGGAGATGCTAAGAAGGCCAGGAATACTATCCTGCTTCATGGCTTTCAGCTACTGTTGTGTATGCTCACCTATATAGGCCCTGTGTTAGTTAAAGCTCTTCTGTACTGGTTCCCTAAAAGTTATTTAAACACACTCTTTGGTTGCTATATCATCATCCAGATCCTCCCCAGGTTTCTCAGTCCCATTGTGTACGGGCTGCGAGACCAGGCGTTCAGGAGGTACTTGAAAAGGTACCTGCTGTGTACAGTGAGCGCACGCACCAATCCCCAGATTGCACTGAAAGGGCACACTTGAGACTGTATCTTGTTTGTGACTTTGATCCGTTTGATATATGTGACTATGTTGGTGTACTAGATAAGGATAAATAAAGTTCTAAAGACAAAAAAGTGAATAAACCATTGACAGTAGGGGTGCACCGATACCACTTTTTCAGACGAGAAGTACAAGTAATTTATTTTGAGTAGCCTACTCCCCGATAAGGAGTTCCAATCCAAGTACATACTGTAGGTGTCAAACGATTTTAGATTCTCCCCTCCTCTCTTCAGAGTAGCACCACACACCTAGCAGTCTGAAGATGTATTGTCATCATTCACAGTAAAATGCTTCCAAATCGCTGACATTTTGGTATTTAAAACAGTTGAAACACATAAGCCCCAGGCTGCAGCCTAAGCAGGAGTGCGCACTGCCTATACGGTAACGGATCTCTTGGCATCGGCTCACTTCACCAATGCCAAATATTTACATTTTAGACTGGTATCACTGTGCACCTCTAATTGACAGTATTGATGTTTTTGTTGAGGTAATCTACTTTTGAGTTATGCCACTTTATCAGACCCAGCTAGATAAAGTGGAACAGCATGTTTTAGACAAAATGGTCTTTTAGACCCTTTGCAAATTTAGGAAAGAAATCATGGCGAGCAAACAGAAAGGAAAAAATTGCAAGAAATCTATTTGGATGTCACATCTAAAAAACGACTGTGACTGTTGTCTGACGAAATTGTTGCAGAGCGCATTGCATTTTTTTGCCTATTATTATTAAGGCTTTCCACAATTACATTATAAATAATAATGATTCAATTGCATTAAATTTGCATATTTATACATTCAAATATTGATAAATGAAAATAATAGTGTGTGGGCCCATAGAAATATAGTATGCAACTCAAAATTGTCCAATGTGTGGCACTCATACATTATAATTAACAATAACAGAGAAGACTAACAACACATGACTTAGTTTATTTTTTAATAATCTATTTCAAATAGATTGATGGCAAAAAAAACTATATAACTTCATTTTAAATCAAATGTATAACACAACAAAGTGCAGAAAAAGTGAAGAGGTCTGAATACTTTCCAGAACCACTGTATGTGAATTCATATACAAGAGTTAATAAATGTTATTGTGTTAACAATAACAAGGCTAAGGTTAAAGATATGTTTTAAAGATGTCAACAAGAGTTTACAGGCTTAGATAGCAAACATGAGCCATTTAGCTTTGCCTTAGCTATAAATAGCTAGATAATCAAACTACAGAAGTTGGATAATAAGATAATAAGATAAGATATACTTTATTGTACCCATGGGGGAAATTTGTCTTGGACTCTGTGTTGCTTTATGCATATCAGTTCTACATGCATAATTAAAAACGCACACATACATACAATTTAACATACATATTCCTACCTACCAATACAAAGAATGCAAAGCAACCATTGCACAGCCCCATCGCATCATATTGTGTAACTAATGCACTAAACACACAACCCCTGTAGCCTATTGCTATTATTGCACAGCCTTTTTGGCCACATTTGATGTAATGTTGCACAGCCATTATAGCCTTATACTACACTACTTATTCAAAAACCTAACTGAGGTAGGTGCAAATGAATTTTTAAAACAATTGAGTTTACAGTGAGGGACTCTATAACATCTGCCAGAGGGCAGGAGCTGGTGGAGAACATGGGAAGGATCAGACAGTATTTTCATTGCTTGTCTGATGACAAGCAATATACAAGCAAATACAAAATTCGATAGTTACATACAAAATGTAATAAAACTGTCCTAATCATGTCTCCAGTATCCTACTGTAACATAAATGTTATCTTTGATTCAGTGCTCCCCAACCAGGACAACACTAAATATAGGCCTGTCCACCGTCCAGCCGAATTCTCTCTCTCTCTCTCTCTCTCTCTCTATCTCTCAGGTGTGCAGAGTTACTACTAATGAAGCATAGCGCACTTCCTTAGAGCGCTGTCCGAGGTGCTGAAACATCATTTAGAATTACACTGCAACCGAAGCCAGGCAGAGATTGTGATAGGCCCTCTGATTTCAGACCTATTAGTTTAATCAACTGTGATAAAAAAAATTACTAAAGTCATAAATAACAGACTAGCACAAATCTTACCAAATATTATTTATCATAATCAAACCGGATTTATACAAAACAGAGATTTAAAAACCAATACTAGAACATGTCTATCTTTAATACAGTATGCAAAGAAGTATAAGAAGGATTTAACACTAATGGCGGTTGATGCAGAAAAAGCTTTCGACCGAGTTGAATGGTCTTATCTGTATAAAGTGCTAGAGGTTTATGACTTTCCAGTGAAATTTATTAATATGGTAAAAACAATCTACAAATCACCAAAGGCACAAGTATATACAAATGGAATTCTTTCTGAGCCCTATCCCTTAAGTAGAGGCACAGCTCAAGGATGACCTTCATCGCCCTCCCTGTTTGCATTAGCAATCGAACCATTGGCTCAAAAAATTAGACAGACAGAAAAAATAAGTGGCATTACAATTGGTAAGAAGGAATACAAACTTAGTTTATTTGCTGATGACTTATTACTCTATTTAAGTAATGTAAACACTTCCATTCCATATGTAATTGAAATTATGACAGAATTTTCGAAGCTATCAGGTTATAAAATGAATGAAGGAAAAACAGAATTAATGGTAATTGACAAAAGTATAAATAACTTGGAAAACCTAAAACAATTTAAAGTGCAAACAAGGAATATTAAATACCTTGGTTGCTATATTAGTGCAGATAAGTTACAGCTGTATAAAGACAATTTTCTCCCATTAATTAAAGACCTTAAGCAAGACATTGAAAGGTGGTCTGATTTGAAGATTATTTTACAGTTTTTTACGATCGCTAGCAAGCGTTTTTCAATACTTATAATACTTTTTCTAAACTCTTCACACACCAACTCACCTACAACACACAGCTGGCAAAACAGTTAATTTTATGCTCAAAATCACATATTGTAAACTAAACACCAACACTAATTTTCAAAATGCAAGAATACTTTGTCAAAATACACTAACTCTACCAAAACACTGCAAACATGTCTCAAAATCAAATAATTCTTTCAAAACTCTAACACATGTTTTCTTCCAACAGGAACATTTAGTCAATCACAGCACAATGACATACAAAATACTAACAGCAGATGGTATTACAGAAAATGTATTACTTTACATGTGTCAGTTCTACCCTTATACAATAGACAGTATATTGATAGTCAATTGTTTTTCGCACTGCAGTTTCTTTTGAAGTCACTCTACATTTTTCTTTTGAGTGTAGTAAATGTACGTATTTTTTGTCTTCTTTTTTGAAAACATTCTATATCAAAAGTGAATGACTCATCTTTACTTTATAGAATGTACACTATATGAAAAAGGAATAAGTGACAGAATTGCTGCAGTAAAGGCTTTATTTGCAATAGGAAATTACTGCAAGAGATCAACAAAAATCTGTAATATAGCTGCTGGTTACAGTTGTGTAAAAATAAAATATACAAACAGAAAAAGGCACAGAAGAAAAAAAAAGAAAAATACACAGTCCTTTTCTAATCTACCCGGTCTTCTGCATTTGGCGTCTTTCCCTCTCTTTCTGCTGCTCTATATTGTTCTGTGTCCACATTGAACAAGATCAGTCCAAAGAGCTCCCCTTTTTACGTATATGGTCATGCAATTGAAATAACCTCAACACCGTATGTCTTCAACTTAGATGGGAATCAGCTGTGATTGGTCTATTTGCATAACTTCAATCAGTTGTTTCTCAATAGCAATAAAAAAAATATAGGACATATATTTGTGTTTCAATATACAATGTGAACTGCTGTTCACTTCAACTGTAGCCTATAAGTTAGGTTTAGAACATGAGGTTATCTGTTCTGACATACAGTGTGCAAGCATTTGTAAATTTGGCAGTAAAAATCCATAGTTTTGGTCTTGGTTGAGCTTGTGTGTAAAAGAAATTCCAGAGTTTTTAAAATGTGTTCACTGAATGCATTTTGTGTCAAAGGAACAAGAAATGTGTTAATGGTATGGCCCGCAACAGACCGATGTTGTGCTAACTGTGTTAAGAGTTATGAAAATGTGACTACAGAACTGATAAAAGGTTGCTAGCAATCGTAAAAAACTGTAATAGGTAGAATAAACCTGTTCAAGATGATGTGGCTGCCAAAATTTCTATACATATTTCAGACTATTTCTATTACCCCACCTAAATCTTTCTTTAAAGAAGTGAACTCACTTATTTCTTCGTTTATTTGGTCTAATAAAGCTCACAGATTAAGGAGAAAATTATTGCATTATCCTCGAGAGGAGGGAGGCCTAAACCTTCCTAATTTGGAGCTTTATCACAACGCAGCTCAAATGTTTTATATCGACCATATAATTAACAATACAAATGAGGAACCGTGGATAGATATTGAAAATCATCAGCTACAGCCTAATAGTTTTCTTCTAGCTCTTTTCGCCAAGCAAAAAATCAAAACAGTAAATTTTGTAATTAATAGTACATTAAATGCTTGGGAAAGAAAAAAAAAAATACTAGGTCAAGCAATAGAAATCCCCAAACATATGCAAATTTGGAATAACCCATCAATAACTATTCAAAACGCCCAACTACACTGGGAGACGTGGATAAACTGTGGAATTCAGAAATTATCGGATATTATAAACCATAACTCAGTACTTTCATTTCAGGAACTAAAAAATAAATATAAACTAAAAGACATAGAATTTTTTAAGTATTTGCAATTGAAAAACTGGATAACAGATAACTTTGACCTCGGAAATAGAGTTTCAATTGAGATAGGGGAAATTCTAAATAAAAAGGATAAAAAGAGACGATTAGCAGGTGCTGTATACAATATTCTTACCAAAGGTGAGGGCAATGAAAAACTGCTACAAAATATATATAACAAATGGAATAAAGATCTTTGTATGGTAGATGCAAAAAAAAAATGGAAGGAATGTTTACAACTCACATATAAAATTACCACTAATGAAAATGTACGTCTAATACAGTATAAATTCATGACAAGAATATACTATAGTAGAGACAAAATTCATAAGTTTGACACCAGCTCCGCTGATAGATGTTTAAAATGTGCCACACAGAGTGACTCCCTCATACATGCCTTTTGGTATTGTGAGAAAATTAGAAAGACTTGGGAGAACATTGAAAGATGGATTTTGAAGAACTTGTAATTGTAAAGTAGCATTTTCACCAATGATTTGTCTCTTTCAAAATGTTGGGAAAATAAGATACCCAACTGGATGGCAAATTCTTTTTTCGTCATTAGTTTATAAGAAGCTAATATTGCAAAACTGGAAAAATAAAGAAGCACCTACACTTCAAAAATGGAAAACATTAATGAAATATTACTTGAGTATTGAAAGGACAATGTCGGAGGACAGCAACAAAGAGAAACAATTTCACAAGATATGGAGCTCAATTTACGAAGCTCTGTAGATAGTGGAGCCGCAAAATCACAATCAGCCAACATCCATAAAATTTAAGGAACCCTGTTTTCGTTTTTATTTTGTTCTGTTTTGGTGTGTGTGTGTGTGTGTGTTTGCGTGTATGTATGTATGTGTGTGTGTGTGTATGTGTGATAAGTGTGTATATGTTCGTGTGGGTGGGGATGCTATATTACCTGTGATGACAACCGTATGTGACTGTATGATACTTGTGGATGAGCAACTCAAACAGGGTCAAATCATGAAATTTGATTTCTTGAAGAAATGATGATTATGTAACATGTTGAAATATTGAATGTATTGTATTCAGACCCTTACTCACTCAATAAATAAAAAAAAAAAGAAAAAAAAAAAGAAAAGAATTAAACTGTAACATGGGGTGTTGCCAGACATGGCAGAGGTATGTGCTCTACTGAGCATATTTTCTAGTTTAAAATGTCGCAGCCAGACTTTGGACCAACACCAGGAAAAGGGATCACATTACCCCTATTATAGCCTGTTTAAAATTCAGGATTGATTTAAACATTTTATTAATCACTTTTAAAACTCTCTCAAGGCTAGCTCCTTTGCTTTCAGTTTGCTTTTGAAAGAAGTTAGCGTTGGGGCACATCCCAGGTCCTCTGGCAGAGCATTCCACTTTCTGGGTGCACCGCAACTGAAAGCAGCTTCCCCTGCTTTAGAGCTTACCCAGGGAATGGATAAAAGGCCCCTGCCTGATGACCTGAGGGCTTGTTGTGGTTCGTAAGTGGCAAGCATGTCTCTGATATAAATTGGTGCAATGCCATTTAGCGCTTTATAAACGTAGCGCTTTATAAACCTATGATAAAAACATTTACGGAAAAGCAATCCATATTGTCCTGTACCAGCTGGAAGCTTTACAACAAGAGAAGCAGCGATGGTTGTAAAGAATGAATTAAAATACCCAGCAATCTTCATTTTATTAACATTGTCAATGTTCAGGCTAATGTTACAAGATTTGGTTTTACTTTTGTTTGAACAACCAAGGTCTTTTAGGACTTTCCAAAGATTTTTTGTACATTTTCATTCACTGCATCAATATAGAATTGCGACTCTGAATCCTGTATCTAGCATGGTTTCTACACCTTACATATGCCTCATGGTCTGCCTGAAGTTTAGATTTTTTGAAGTTCACCAGATGCCTATCCCTCTGCCTAATCAAATCTAGAATCTCAGTAGTGATCCATTTACCACTCCTAGGTGTTATTCTGACCTCCAGCATCATCATGTTCCAAAAGAGCAGACCAATCTATCTCATTTAACTGTTGTACAAATAACTCCTTTGAGCATTTTCTCATTGATCTAATCCTGACTGAATTTTGCTGTCCTGGGTTGACTTTTGATTTGGTTACCTTATGAGTACAAAAGCTAATTTTGTGGTCACTGATCACAATATCTAAAACTGACTGACGGATTTTAACGATGTCTGAAACCAATATCAAATCTAAAGCTGACTCACTGTTAGCACACACCTTAGTTGGTTCTGTTATAAGCTGTTGGAGGCCAAACAATCTATTAAAATTGCACAAAGAGTCCACCAGGCCATTTTTCTTTGAAGATGACTGTACATTTGTATTAAAATTACCAAGAATAATAGATTGAAATTTCATAAAATCTTTACATTTGTTGCAAGCCAATTCTAATAGTTCATAAAAATCGCTATGTTTGGGAGGTCTGTAGCAGACACCAACAAGGAGCGGTCGTGTTTTAGGGAGCAGAATCTCAACCCAGATAGTTTCCAGTCCTGTTGTATAGATATCAGGACGATGCTTAAACATAACATCACATCTAATAAACAGACAGACTCCAACTCCATTTCAATTGCGATCGGATTGTATAGGATGACGTAATCCGGAAGATCAATCTCACTCTCCAGCACACATTCATCTAGCCAAGTCTCTGACGCAGCTATCACCGCAGCCTTGGAACGAGTTGCAATTTAGTGTATCTTGTCCATTTTGGGGATCAGGCTCCGAGCATTCACATGAATGAAATTAAGCCCCCTCCCGCGAAAAACAGCAAACTGGTCAGCCACCGGCGTAACAGGTGGCGCACTCTCCGCATCCTCGACATGACACTTGTACATGCTGGAATCCAGGCACTCCACGTTGGCCACTGCTTTCAGACTGCATCCGTTGCAAACAAATGGCATGTATCCTCCTTCCTTTATTGCCCTGTTGTATGTTGAGACATTGATGTTTCCACATTTAATGTGAACAAAAAAGTCAGAATTTGTCGCATGCACCCGATTTGCTGTTTTTTCTTACGGCCTTTTCGCATGTCGGACAAATGTTTAATTTTGAGGTGTTGCTGGGACCTGAGCAGGGGTGAATGTCGCCACAAAAGAGTAAACCTAACCTAAACAAAAGTTGAAAGCAACAACGACCAAATTCAAATTCAAACCATTACATTCAGTTTCATTTTTTGCATACAATGATTACATTTAAGCATCAAAAAGTCAAATATGTGCAATTCAAATTCAGTTTGTGCTGGCAAACTCCGGGTATTACGCTCGAAGCAGTGCTTGCACTATACGGTTCTGTGTACTCGATGGCAAGTTTGGTTGCACTCCATTGTCCAGGGTTGATAAAGTTTGGTTGGGTACTGTTCAATTTTATTTGACACTGGATTTGACCAAGGGCCACTGTCAGATTCCTTTGTCACCAGACTCTGAGGAGAAAATGTCATTCTCCACTGCATTCAAACTGATTGACTGGCACCCAATATGTCATCCAGATATTCAACGCTGCTGAATATCTGGATGACATCATCTCCAGTGACTGGTAGCAGTATGCGCAGCATCCGATGTCTGTTCTGGAGTCCCTGAGATTCTAATTCCCAGGACTCAAGAACCAACCTACTGTATATAAAGTCATAAAAGTGATTTTAGACTCATGTCTGGTTAGACTCCAGAACTAAGTGGCATATCTGAGGTAAGGACATCATATGTGCTATCACACTGTATTACTGCAGTATTTTATTATTGTATTATATGTAGCATTTACACTGTATGTGTATAAAATGTCTGAGCACCGCTTTTTCTAATTCTTTTAAATTGGGTATTAAACCATACAGTGGAAAACAGTGTTGATCTCTACTACAAAATACACAAATGATACTTACTGGAATTCTCTGTATTGTTAAAAATTGTAATTCCATATCGTTTTAATATTTATTTCATATCTATTCAGTCATTCAAACATTTGATGATCCTATTATAAACTTTAAAAAAAGATGCAAATTATTTGTGTGCTCAGAGAAGCTAATTAGTTGTTCCCCTTTACTCTCTCACATGAATTAATTATCTGTTGCTGTTGGTCTATTTGAATCTATCACATTTTCTGTAGTATGTGGATCAGGAAGAAATGTAATTCAATATTTTCTGGGAAACATTGACGGGGCATTGAGAGAGTTTCATTCTAAAATAAGATACCCATCATTGAAAAAAACTGATGCCTACTTAAGAAAATGATTGCTGGCATAAAGGTAAAGCCTATTATGTTGTATTAAAGTTGTGAGTCATCTTAAGTAGGGGTGTGACGATTTGATGATTTAAAGCGATGCATCACGCTTAATGTTTAAGATACGGCTACATCGATTCAGACAGCTTGTATCAGGCATGTTTTCTCCAAAGCTACCCGCTTCTCTCTCTCTCACTCTCTCTCTCTCTGCCTGTGGGTCCTCCTGCGAGTGAAGGCTCACAAATGGGTCAAGCCCCCCCCATCCTTTGCAAGGATGGTAGCACAACTAATCTGTACACGGACTATTGAAAACTTAAAGTCCACTACATAGTCTAGGGCCTACATACAGTAGGTTGGCAGTCAGCCTTTTTTTAAATAAAAACATTGTTCACCACTTTATGGGTCACGTGGCCCGCAGGGAATTGGACTGCAGACTCTCAATCAGGAGACCCGAGTTTGATTCCCGGCAGAGACGCTTCCACAAAATTCAACGTTGCGGGGCTGTTACACTATTAGTCTTGTTTCCACATTGTTATTAGCAATTATCGCATTGCAGAAATGATTTGTTAATAAACAATTGCCTGTTTGACTGATTTTCATGTTTTAATACAAACGGGATTCAAAATAGGGTGTGAAAACAATCCTTCACTCACTCATCCGTTACTGGATTGAGAAGATGTATACCTATTAGGATTTCCTCTTGCAACCAGTCACAGTTGCTTATATGTTACACATATTATACCGCATCGTATTGCACAGCATCGTATCATATCGCATTGAGACAGGGCTGAATTGAATTGTATCAATCTGTTGGCTGCTTAGAATGTATGTAGGTGCATCGGATCGTGGATCGCGTATCGAGATGCAAATCAAATCGTGCTCGGATGATGAGATGCACACCCCTAATCTTAAGACCTCTGCGTTCAAAACAGTTAGAATCAGCATAAAATCATCTGTGGTTTTGAAATGTTCATGATGAAGTTAAAAAAAGTTTCCAAAATGGACAGTTTGGAAATGAAACCCTTCATATGTACCAAGTAGGTTTTAAATTGTAAATGTACCTTTTCTAGTATAATTTGAATGTCTGACATACAGTATTGTGCAACTTTGTTCACATTTCAAGATTATTTTTGGTACAAAATAGATGAGATCTATTTTGTAAAAGCTTAAATTTGGCATGTAAAACTAACATTCACATAACATGTCAATATATTCATGTCTTTTGTAACTGGGTTACTTGCAGCTTCCTCAAGTAAGCCTGATGAATTTTTCATCAGAAGGCAATAATGTGTCGATTGTTCTGAGCTATCGGGAAACTTCCAGCACAGTTGTGACCAAGAATGTGATTGTTGTGGCTCTAGGCCTCACCATCAGCTACATCAATGGCACCCTGATCCACACCTTCAACAAACACCAGGTCAGACGCCTTTTTTATGTGCAGAAGAAAGAGATAAAGATATATAAAGGGAGGATGACTGTGACAAATTCTTCTCTTCTCCTCTCCCTTCCTTTCCTCTTCCTCTCAGATATTTTATGTGAATCCTCGTTACATCCTGTTCATCCACCTGGTGGTGAACGATATCATCCAGCTTACTACAACGATCACCCTGTTCATCCTTACCTACACTTTCTACAAAATTAATGTCTCCCTCTGTTTCCTCCTCATCATGCTTGCTATCTTCACCACCTTCAACACCCCATTAAATTTAGCTGGCATGGCAGTAGAGTGCTACATCGCTATTTGTTTACCACTCCGCCATGCTGAATTCTGTACAGTCAAGAGAACATACATTCTGATTGGTTTGATCTGGGTCACGAGTGCAGTGTCCATCCTTCCAGATTTGTTCATTATGATAGCTACAGAATCTCTAGGATTCTTCTATTCCAGAATCGTCTGTGAGAGGGATAACATATTCACACACCCCTTAATCATACACAAGAGGGAAGTGTCCTACATCATTTTCCTACTTGTTATTTGGCTCACTCTCCTCTATATATACTTCAAGATCCTGTTTGCTGCTAAAGCAGCTGAAGGAGATGCTAAGAAGGCCAGGAATACTATCCTGCTTCATGGCTTTCAGCTACTGTTGTGTATGCTCACCTATATAGGCCCTGTGTTAGTTAAAGCTCTTCTGTACCGGTTCCCTAAAAGTTATTTAAACACACTCTTTGGTTGCTATATCATCATCCAGATCCTCCCCAGGTTTCTCAGTCCCATTGTGTACGGGCTGCGAGACCAGACGTTCAGGAGGTACTTGAAAAGGTACCTGCTGTGTACAGTGAGCGCACGCACCAATCCCCAGATTGCACTGAAAGGGCACACTTGAGACTGTATCTTGTTTGTGACTTTGATCCGTTTGATATATGTGACTATGTTGGTGTACTAGATAAGGATAAATAAAGTTCTAAAGACAAAAAAGTGAATAAACCATTGACAGTAGGGGTGCACCGATACCATTTTTTCAGACAGTAGAAGTACAAGTAATTTATTTTGAGTAGCCTACTCCCCGATAAGGAGTTCCAATCCAAGTACATACTGTAGGTGTCAAACGATTTTAGATTCTCCCCTCCTCTCTTCAGAGTAGCACCACACACCTAGCAGTCTGAAGATGTATTGTCATCATTCACAGTAAAATGCTTCCAAATCGCTGACATTTTGGTATTTAAAACAGTTGAAACACATAAGCCCCAGGCTGCAGCCTAAGCAGGAGTGCGCACTGCCTATACGGTAACGGATCTCTTGGCATCGGCTCACTTCACCAATGCCAAATATTTACATTTTAGACTGGTATCACTGTGCACCTCTAATTGACAGTATTGATGTTTTTGTTGAGGTAATCTACTTTTGAGTTATGCCACTTTATCAGACCCAGCTAGATAAAGTGGAACAGCATGTTTTAGACAAAATGGTCTTTTAGACTTTTGCAAATTTAGGAAAGAAATCATGGCGAGCAAACAGAAAGGAAAAATTGCCAGGAATATCAGGAGAGTGTTCAGAACCAATGTTCCCTCTAGACTGTCTGATGAAATTGTCAGAGATTTTTCTCTTTTTGTTAAGGTTTTTCGCAATTACATTATCATAATAATGATTCAATTGCATTGAAGTTGCATATTTATACATTCAGATATTGATAAATGAAAATAATAGTGTGTGGAACCATACAAAATCAAACTGAAAATCGTCCAATATGGGGCACACATAAATTATAATTATAATTAACAATAACAGAGTAGAACAACAACAGATAACTCAGTTTTTTTATTTTTAATAAACTTGCTAAAATTCCTAAAAAAACATGTTTTCGCTTTGTCATTATGAGGTATTGTAGGGAAGCGTATTGCATTCACCAAAGAAAAAAAAAAATCAGAGATGGTTTCTCATAATTATGACTTCCGTATCTCATAATTATGACTTAGTATCTCATAATCATGACAAACTAGTTAGTCTTGAGACTCTGGTTAATTTAACTTCCATTCAGTCCAATATGCGCCGTGCGTCTCCAGCAGCACCTGCTCAAGACGCACGACACCCTACTGTTCTGCAGCACCAACAAGTCGTGGCTCCCTGCTGGACAGCTGGAAACCACATGTAGGAGGTTTAGGTTGGCGTCACAAACTAATTGAATGTTTATGGTGTGTTATTGTTTGCGATTTAAATAGGGAAATGCGTTTGGATATGGTGCTTTGATGTGCACAGTCTATTGCTCCTGTGGTAAGATAAGATAGAACTTTATTGATCAATAAATAATATAATAATATAATATGATAATATATATACGATACTAATTAATCACTTTAATCACTCATGTTTCCAATTGAATAGAATTGCCTATGAATTTGTTCATATCCCTAGCTTTGTTAATATGATTATTATCACCAGGCTTACAAATGGCCTGAAACACATTTTGTTGTTGATATGAGGTCTGGGACTGCTTTAATAGATTTCCCTTAAAGAATAAGGCATTTTAAGCAGAAACCACTTCATGCGTAATGCCCCACGCATGTTTCCAAACACACGTAGATTTTGATTGTACCAAAGAACAAATTCAGGTAAGAAAAAAAATGATGAATGCCGAAATGTTCGTGGAAACGTTCGTAAGTACACTTTAAGATCAAATCTGATCGTACGCACGTTTCGTGAATGAGGCCCATTGTGTATATGTTGTCATCACAGGAGAGTAACTGTTGAGTGTTTTTGTGGTGTTTCCGTCGAGTTTTGCCTTTTGTAGATGAAGGGAGAATGCTACGGTTTCTGTGTCTTGGTACACGGTAGGCACATGAGAGGCGCACATGTTGCTAGTTCACAATGTTTGTTTTTGTGTTGTTTCTAGCATTTATAAAAAGAAAATATATTTTGTAAGTGTAAAAGAGTAACATGTGAAAAAAGAGTAAAAGCTTTGGTTAGACAATTATTTCATCCAAACTGAAACAAAATGTAAACGTATGTTTATTTGGATTAGGAATGGAATGTGTTTCTAGGATATTGAAAGTATGGAAAAATGTATTGTTTAATACTTCATAAAACTCGTGATAAAGGCTTTAGTGAAGAAACACCGCATCGAGTCACTGTGTCATTTTCTCCCCCTTTTGAGGGGTACAACACGTACACTGCAAGGTGAATGCAGTGTCCAAGTTTGATGGCACTCCAATGTCCAGGGTTGATAAAGTTTGGTTGGGTACTGGTCAATTTTATTTGACAAAGATTTCACCACTGTCAGATTCACTTGTCGCCAGACTCTATGGAGAAAATGTCATTCTCCACTCTATTTGAATCGACTGACTGCGACCTCATAACTCATATGCTGCTGAATATCTGGATGACATCATCTCCAGTGACTGGTAGCAGTATGCGCAGCATCCGATGTCTGTTCTGGAGTCCCTGAGATTCTAATTCCCAGGACTCAAGAACCAACCTACTGTATATAAAGTCATAAAAGTGATTTTAGACTCATGTCTGGTTAGACTCCAGAGCTAAGTGGCATATCTGAGGTAAGGACATCATATGTGCTATCACACTGTATTACTGCAGTATTTTATTATTGTATTATATGTAGCATATATTGTACTGCTTTTAAACTGTATGTGTATAAAATGTCTAAGCACTGCCACTGTGAGAATCAATTTTTTTTTTCTGATTCTTTTAAATTGGGGATCAAACCATACAGTGGAAAATGATTGATCTCAACTTAATACAAAAATGACAGTCTATATCAACTTATGTTATGTAAATGTTAATTCCATATCATTTTAATATTTACTTCATATCTATTCAAATTATTTGTGTGCTCATAGAAGCTACTTAGTTGTTCCCCTTTACTCTCTCACATGAATTAATTATCTGTTGCTGTTGGTCTATTTGAATCTGTCACATTTTCTGTAGTATGTGGATCGGGTAGAAATGTAATTCAATATTTGCTGGGAAACTTTGACAGGGCATTGAGATGGTTTCATTCTAAAATAAGATACACATCATTGGAAAAAAACCCTGATGCCTACAGAAGCAAATAATTGCTGGCATGAAGGTAAATCATATTATGCTGTGAGTCATCTTAAGACCTCTGCTTACAAAACAGTTAGAATCAGAATAGGATCATCTGTGGTTTTGAAATGTTCATAATGAAGTTAAAAAAGTTTCCAAAATGTATCCCGTACATGTAGAACTAACCTTCACATAACATGTCAATATATTCATGTCTTTTGTAACAGAGTTACTTGCCGCATCCTCAAAACGGCCCGATGAATTTTTCATCAGAAGGCAATAATGTGTCGATTGTTCTGAGCTATCGGGAAACTTCCAGCACAGCTGTGACCAAGAATGTGATTGTTTTGGCTCTAGGCCTCACCATCAGCTACATCAATGGCACCCTGATCCACACCTTCAACAAACACCAGGTCAGACGCCTTTTTTTATATACAGAAGAAAGAGATAATGATACATGAAAGGAAGTATGAAAATGTATAAGCTGGTTTGACTGTGACAATCTCTTCTCCTCTCTTTTCCTTTCCTCTCCTCTCCTCCAGATATTTTATGTGAATCCTCGTTACATCCTGTTCATCCACCTGGTTGTGAATGATATCATCCAGCTTACTACAACGATCACCCTGTTCATCCTTACCTACACTTTCTACAAAATTAATGTCTCCCTCTGTTTCCTCCTCATCATGCTTGCTATCTTCACCACCCTCAACACCCCATTAAATTTAGCTGGCATGGCACTAGAGTGCTACATTGCTATTTGTTTACCACTCCGCCATGCTGAATTCTGTACAGTCAAGAGAACATACATTCTGATTGGTTTGATCTGGGTCACGAGTGCAGTGTCCATCCTTCCAGATTTGTTCATTATGATAGCTACAGAATCTCTAGGATTCTTCTATTCCAGAATCTTCTGTGAGAAGGATAACATATTCAGACACCCCTTAATCATACACAAGAGAGAAGTGTCCTACATCATTTTCCTACTTGTTATTTGGCTCACTCTCCTCTACATATACTTCAAGATCCTGTTTGCTGCTAAAGCAGCTGAAGGAGATGCTAAGAAGGCCAGGAATACTATCCTGCTTCATGGCTTTCAGCTACTGTTGTGTATGCTCACCTATATAGGCCCTGTGTTAGTTAAAGCTCTTCTGTACTGGTTCCCTAAAAGTTATTTAAACACACTCTTTGGTTGCTATATCATCATCCAGATCCTCCCCAGGTTTCTCAGTCCCATTGTGTACGGGCTGCGAGACCAGGCGTTCAGGAGGTACTTGAAAAGGTACCTGCTGTGTACAGTGAGCGCACGCACCAATCCCCAGATTGCACTGAAAGGGCACACTTGAGACTGTATCTTGTTTGTGACTTTGATCCGTTTGATATATGTGACTATGTTGGTGTACTAGATAAGGATAAATAAAGTTCTAAAGACAAAAAAGTGAATAAACCATTGACAGTAGGGGTGCACCGATACCACTTTTTCAGACGAGAAGTACAAGTAATTTATTTTGAGTAGCCTACTCCCCGATAAGGAGTTCCAATCCAAGTACATACTGTAGGTGTCAAACGATTTTAGATTCTCCCCTCCTCTCTTCAGAGTAGCACCACACACCTAGCAGTCTGAAGATGTATTGTCATCATTCACAGTAAAATGCTTCCAAATCGCTGACATTTTGGTATTTAAAACAGTTGAAACACATAAGCCCCAGGCTGCAGCCTAAGCAGGAGTGCGCACTGCCTATACGGTAACGGATCTCTTGGCATCGGCTCACTTCACCAATGCCAAATATTTACATTTTAGACTGGTATCACTGTGCACCTCTAATTGACAGTATTGATGTTTTTGTTGAGGTAATCTACTTTTGAGTTATGCCACTTTATCAGACCCAGCTAGATAAAGTGGAACAGCATGTTTTAGACAAAATGGTCTTTTAGACCCTTTGCAAATTTAGGAAAGAAATCATGGCGAGCAAACAGAAAGGAAAAAATTGCAAGAAATCTATTTGGATGTCACATCTAAAAAACGACTGTGACTGTTGTCTGACGAAATTGTTGCAGAGCGCATTGCATTTTTTTGCCTATTATTATTAAGGCTTTCCACAATTACATTATAAATAATAATGATTCAATTGCATTAAATTTGCATATTTATACATTCAAATATTGATAAATGAAAATAATAGTGTGTGGGCCCATAGAAATATAGTATGCAACTCAAAATTGTCCAATGTGTGGCACTCATACATTATAATTAACAATAACAGAGAAGACTAACAACACATGACTTAGTTTATTTTTTAATAATCTATTTCAAATAGATTGATGGCAAAAAAAACTATATAACTTCATTTTAAATCAAATGTATAACACAACAAAGTGCAGAAAAAGTGAAGAGGTCTGAATACTTTCCAGAACCACTGTATGTGAATTCATATACAAGAGTTAATAAATGTTATTGTGTTAACAATAACAAGGCTAAGGTTAAAGATATGTTTTAAAGATGTCAACAAGAGTTTACAGGCTTAGATAGCAAACATGAGCCATTTAGCTTTGCCTTAGCTATAAATAGCTAGATAATCAAACTACAGAAGTTGGATAATAAGATAATAAGATAAGATATACTTTATTGTACCCATGGGGGAAATTTGTCTTGGACTCTGTGTTGCTTTATGCATATCAGTTCTACATGCATAATTAAAAACGCACACATACATACAATTTAACATACATATTCCTACCTACCAATACAAAGAATGCAAAGCAACCATTGCACAGCCCCATCGCATCATATTGTGTAACTAATGCACTAAACACACAACCCCTGTAGCCTATTGCTATTATTGCACAGCCTTTTTGGCCACATTTGATGTAATGTTGCACAGCCATTATAGCCTTATACTACACTACTTATTCAAAAACCTAACTGAGGTAGGTGCAAATGAATTTTTAAAACAATTGAGTTTACAGTGAGGGACTCTATAACATCTGCCAGAGGGCAGGAGCTGGTGGAGAACATGGGAAGGATCAGACAGTATTTTCATTGCTTGTCTGATGACAAGCAATATACAAGCAAATACAAAATTCGATAGTTACATACAAAATGTAATAAAACTGTCCTAATCATGTCTCCAGTATCCTACTGTAACATAAATGTTATCTTTGATTCAGTGCTCCCCAACCAGGACAACACTAAATATAGGCCTGTCCACCGTCCAGCCGAATTCTCTCTCTCTCTCTCTCTCTCTCTCTATCTCTCAGGTGTGCAGAGTTACTACTAATGAAGCATAGCGCACTTCCTTAGAGCGCTGTCCGAGGTGCTGAAACATCATTTAGAATTACACTGCAACCGAAGCCAGGCAGAGATTGTGATAGGCCCTCTGATTTCAGACCTATTAGTTTAATCAACTGTGATAAAAAAAATTACTAAAGTCATAAATAACAGACTAGCACAAATCTTACCAAATATTATTTATCATAATCAAACCGGATTTATACAAAACAGAGATTTAAAAACCAATACTAGAACATGTCTATCTTTAATACAGTATGCAAAGAAGTATAAGAAGGATTTAACACTAATGGCGGTTGATGCAGAAAAAGCTTTCGACCGAGTTGAATGGTCTTATCTGTATAAAGTGCTAGAGGTTTATGACTTTCCAGTGAAATTTATTAATATGGTAAAAACAATCTACAAATCACCAAAGGCACAAGTATATACAAATGGAATTCTTTCTGAGCCCTATCCCTTAAGTAGAGGCACAGCTCAAGGATGACCTTCATCGCCCTCCCTGTTTGCATTAGCAATCGAACCATTGGCTCAAAAAATTAGACAGACAGAAAAAATAAGTGGCATTACAATTGGTAAGAAGGAATACAAACTTAGTTTATTTGCTGATGACTTATTACTCTATTTAAGTAATGTAAACACTTCCATTCCATATGTAATTGAAATTATGACAGAATTTTCGAAGCTATCAGGTTATAAAATGAATGAAGGAAAAACAGAATTAATGGTAATTGACAAAAGTATAAATAACTTGGAAAACCTAAAACAATTTAAAGTGCAAACAAGGAATATTAAATACCTTGGTTGCTATATTAGTGCAGATAAGTTACAGCTGTATAAAGACAATTTTCTCCCATTAATTAAAGACCTTAAGCAAGACATTGAAAGGTGGTCTGATTTGAAGATTATTTTACAGTTTTTTACGATCGCTAGCAAGCGTTTTTCAATACTTATAATACTTTTTCTAAACTCTTCACACACCAACTCACCTACAACACACAGCTGGCAAAACAGTTAATTTTATGCTCAAAATCACATATTGTAAACTAAACACCAACACTAATTTTCAAAATGCAAGAATACTTTGTCAAAATACACTAACTCTACCAAAACACTGCAAACATGTCTCAAAATCAAATAATTCTTTCAAAACTCTAACACATGTTTTCTTCCAACAGGAACATTTAGTCAATCACAGCACAATGACATACAAAATACTAACAGCAGATGGTATTACAGAAAATGTATTACTTTACATGTGTCAGTTCTACCCTTATACAATAGACAGTATATTGATAGTCAATTGTTTTTCGCACTGCAGTTTCTTTTGAAGTCACTCTACATTTTTCTTTTGAGTGTAGTAAATGTACGTATTTTTTGTCTTCTTTTTTGAAAACATTCTATATCAAAAGTGAATGACTCATCTTTACTTTATAGAATGTACACTATATGAAAAAGGAATAAGTGACAGAATTGCTGCAGTAAAGGCTTTATTTGCAATAGGAAATTACTGCAAGAGATCAACAAAAATCTGTAATATAGCTGCTGGTTACAGTTGTGTAAAAATAAAATATACAAACAGAAAAAGGCACAGAAGAAAAAAAAAGAAAAATACACAGTCCTTTTCTAATCTACCCGGTCTTCTGCATTTGGCGTCTTTCCCTCTCTTTCTGCTGCTCTATATTGTTCTGTGTCCACATTGAACAAGATCAGTCCAAAGAGCTCCCCTTTTTACGTATATGGTCATGCAATTGAAATAACCTCAACACCGTATGTCTTCAACTTAGATGGGAATCAGCTGTGATTGGTCTATTTGCATAACTTCAATCAGTTGTTTCTCAATAGCAATAAAAAAAATATAGGACATATATTTGTGTTTCAATATACAATGTGAACTGCTGTTCACTTCAACTGTAGCCTATAAGTTAGGTTTAGAACATGAGGTTATCTGTTCTGACATACAGTGTGCAAGCATTTGTAAATTTGGCAGTAAAAATCCATAGTTTTGGTCTTGGTTGAGCTTGTGTGTAAAAGAAATTCCAGAGTTTTTAAAATGTGTTCACTGAATGCATTTTGTGTCAAAGGAACAAGAAATGTGTTAATGGTATGGCCCGCAACAGACCGATGTTGTGCTAACTGTGTTAAGAGTTATGAAAATGTGACTACAGAACTGATAAAAGGTTGCTAGCAATCGTAAAAAACTGTAATAGGTAGAATAAACCTGTTCAAGATGATGTGGCTGCCAAAATTTCTATACATATTTCAGACTATTTCTATTACCCCACCTAAATCTTTCTTTAAAGAAGTGAACTCACTTATTTCTTCGTTTATTTGGTCTAATAAAGCTCACAGATTAAGGAGAAAATTATTGCATTATCCTCGAGAGGAGGGAGGCCTAAACCTTCCTAATTTGGAGCTTTATCACAACGCAGCTCAAATGTTTTATATCGACCATATAATTAACAATACAAATGAGGAACCGTGGATAGATATTGAAAATCATCAGCTACAGCCTAATAGTTTTCTTCTAGCTCTTTTCGCCAAGCAAAAAATCAAAACAGTAAATTTTGTAATTAATAGTACATTAAATGCTTGGGAAAGAAAAAAAAAAATACTAGGTCAAGCAATAGAAATCCCCAAACATATGCAAATTTGGAATAACCCATCAATAACTATTCAAAACGCCCAACTACACTGGGAGACGTGGATAAACTGTGGAATTCAGAAATTATCGGATATTATAAACCATAACTCAGTACTTTCATTTCAGGAACTAAAAAATAAATATAAACTAAAAGACATAGAATTTTTTAAGTATTTGCAATTGAAAAACTGGATAACAGATAACTTTGACCTCGGAAATAGAGTTTCAATTGAGATAGGGGAAATTCTAAATAAAAAGGATAAAAAGAGACGATTAGCAGGTGCTGTATACAATATTCTTACCAAAGGTGAGGGCAATGAAAAACTGCTACAAAATATATATAACAAATGGAATAAAGATCTTTGTATGGTAGATGCAAAAAAAAAATGGAAGGAATGTTTACAACTCACATATAAAATTACCACTAATGAAAATGTACGTCTAATACAGTATAAATTCATGACAAGAATATACTATAGTAGAGACAAAATTCATAAGTTTGACACCAGCTCCGCTGATAGATGTTTAAAATGTGCCACACAGAGTGACTCCCTCATACATGCCTTTTGGTATTGTGAGAAAATTAGAAAGACTTGGGAGAACATTGAAAGATGGATTTTGAAGAACTTGTAATTGTAAAGTAGCATTTTCACCAATGATTTGTCTCTTTCAAAATGTTGGGAAAATAAGATACCCAACTGGATGGCAAATTCTTTTTTCGTCATTAGTTTATAAGAAGCTAATATTGCAAAACTGGAAAAATAAAGAAGCACCTACACTTCAAAAATGGAAAACATTAATGAAATATTACTTGAGTATTGAAAGGACAATGTCGGAGGACAGCAACAAAGAGAAACAATTTCACAAGATATGGAGCTCAATTTACGAAGCTCTGTAGATAGTGGAGCCGCAAAATCACAATCAGCCAACATCCATAAAATTTAAGGAACCCTGTTTTCGTTTTTATTTTGTTCTGTTTTGGTGTGTGTGTGTGTGTGTGTGTGTTTGCGTGTATGTATGTATGTGTGTGTGTGTGTATGTGTGATAAGTGTGTATATGTTCGTGTGGGTGGGGATGCTATATTACCTGTGATGACAACCGTATGTGACTGTATGATACTTGTGGATGAGCAACTCAAACAGGGTCAAATCATGAAATTTGATTTCTTGAAGAAATGATGATTATGTAACATGTTGAAATATTGAATGTATTGTATTCAGACCCTTACTCACTCAATAAATAAAAAAAAAAAGAAAAAAAAAAAGAAAAGAATTAAACTGTAACATGGGGTGTTGCCAGACATGGCAGAGGTATGTGCTCTACTGAGCATATTTTCTAGTTTAAAATGTCGCAGCCAGACTTTGGACCAACACCAGGAAAAGGGATCACATTACCCCTATTATAGCCTGTTTAAAATTCAGGATTGATTTAAACATTTTATTAATCACTTTTAAAACTCTCTCAAGGCTAGCTCCTTTGCTTTCAGTTTGCTTTTGAAAGAAGTTAGCGTTGGGGCACATCCCAGGTCCTCTGGCAGAGCATTCCACTTTCTGGGTGCACCGCAACTGAAAGCAGCTTCCCCTGCTTTAGAGCTTACCCAGGGAATGGATAAAAGGCCCCTGCCTGATGACCTGAGGGCTTGTTGTGGTTCGTAAGTGGCAAGCATGTCTCTGATATAAATTGGTGCAATGCCATTTAGCGCTTTATAAACGTAGCGCTTTATAAACCTATGATAAAAACATTTACGGAAAAGCAATCCATATTGTCCTGTACCAGCTGGAAGCTTTACAACAAGAGAAGCAGCGATGGTTGTAAAGAATGAATTAAAATACCCAGCAATCTTCATTTTATTAACATTGTCAATGTTCAGGCTAATGTTACAAGATTTGGTTTTACTTTTGTTTGAACAACCAAGGTCTTTTAGGACTTTCCAAAGATTTTTTGTACATTTTCATTCACTGCATCAATATAGAATTGCGACTCTGAATCCTGTATCTAGCATGGTTTCTACACCTTACATATGCCTCATGGTCTGCCTGAAGTTTAGATTTTTTGAAGTTCACCAGATGCCTATCCCTCTGCCTAATCAAATCTAGAATCTCAGTAGTGATCCATTTACCACTCCTAGGTGTTATTCTGACCTCCAGCATCATCATGTTCCAAAAGAGCAGACCAATCTATCTCATTTAACTGTTGTACAAATAACTCCTTTGAGCATTTTCTCATTGATCTAATCCTGACTGAATTTTGCTGTCCTGGGTTGACTTTTGATTTGGTTACCTTATGAGTACAAAAGCTAATTTTGTGGTCACTGATCACAATATCTAAAACTGACTGACGGATTTTAACGATGTCTGAAACCAATATCAAATCTAAAGCTGACTCACTGTTAGCACACACCTTAGTTGGTTCTGTTATAAGCTGTTGGAGGCCAAACAATCTATTAAAATTGCACAAAGAGTCCACCAGGCCATTTTTCTTTGAAGATGACTGTACATTTGTATTAAAATTACCAAGAATAATAGATTGAAATTTCATAAAATCTTTACATTTGTTGCAAGCCAATTCTAATAGTTCATAAAAATCGCTATGTTTGGGAGGTCTGTAGCAGACACCAACAAGGAGCGGTCGTGTTTTAGGGAGCAGAATCTCAACCCAGATAGTTTCCAGTCCTGTTGTATAGATATCAGGACGATGCTTAAACATAACATCACATCTAATAAACAGACAGACTCCAACTCCATTTCAATTGCGATCGGATTGTATAGGATGACGTAATCCGGAAGATCAATCTCACTCTCCAGCACACATTCATCTAGCCAAGTCTCTGACGCAGCTATCACCGCAGCCTTGGAACGAGTTGCAATTTAGTGTATCTTGTCCATTTTGGGGATCAGGCTCCGAGCATTCACATGAATGAAATTAAGCCCCCTCCCGCGAAAAACAGCAAACTGGTCAGCCACCGGCGTAACAGGTGGCGCACTCTCCGCATCCTCGACATGACACTTGTACATGCTGGAATCCAGGCACTCCACGTTGGCCACTGCTTTCAGACTGCATCCGTTGCAAACAAATGGCATGTATCCTCCTTCCTTTATTGCCCTGTTGTATGTTGAGACATTGATGTTTCCACATTTAATGTGAACAAAAAAGTCAGAATTTGTCGCATGCACCCGATTTGCTGTTTTTTCTTACGGCCTTTTCGCATGTCGGACAAATGTTTAATTTTGAGGTGTTGCTGGGACCTGAGCAGGGGTGAATGTCGCCACAAAAGAGTAAACCTAACCTAAACAAAAGTTGAAAGCAACAACGACCAAATTCAAATTCAAACCATTACATTCAGTTTCATTTTTTGCATACAATGATTACATTTAAGCATCAAAAAGTCAAATATGTGCAATTCAAATTCAGTTTGTGCTGGCAAACTCCGGGTATTACGCTCGAAGCAGTGCTTGCACTATACGGTTCTGTGTACTCGATGGCAAGTTTGGTTGCACTCCATTGTCCAGGGTTGATAAAGTTTGGTTGGGTACTGTTCAATTTTATTTGACACTGGATTTGACCAAGGGCCACTGTCAGATTCCTTTGTCACCAGACTCTGAGGAGAAAATGTCATTCTCCACTGCATTCAAACTGATTGACTGGCACCCAATATGTCATCCAGATATTCAACGCTGCTGAATATCTGGATGACATCATCTCCAGTGACTGGTAGCAGTATGCGCAGCATCCGATGTCTGTTCTGGAGTCCCTGAGATTCTAATTCCCAGGACTCAAGAACCAACCTACTGTATATAAAGTCATAAAAGTGATTTTAGACTCATGTCTGGTTAGACTCCAGAACTAAGTGGCATATCTGAGGTAAGGACATCATATGTGCTATCACACTGTATTACTGCAGTATTTTATTATTGTATTATATGTAGCATTTACACTGTATGTGTATAAAATGTCTGAGCACCGCTTTTTCTAATTCTTTTAAATTGGGTATTAAACCATACAGTGGAAAACAGTGTTGATCTCTACTACAAAATACACAAATGATACTTACTGGAATTCTCTGTATTGTTAAAAATTGTAATTCCATATCGTTTTAATATTTATTTCATATCTATTCAGTCATTCAAACATTTGATGATCCTATTATAAACTTTAAAAAAAGATGCAAATTATTTGTGTGCTCAGAGAAGCTAATTAGTTGTTCCCCTTTACTCTCTCACATGAATTAATTATCTGTTGCTGTTGGTCTATTTGAATCTATCACATTTTCTGTAGTATGTGGATCAGGAAGAAATGTAATTCAATATTTTCTGGGAAACATTGACGGGGCATTGAGAGAGTTTCATTCTAAAATAAGATACCCATCATTGAAAAAAACTGATGCCTACTTAAGAAAATGATTGCTGGCATAAAGGTAAAGCCTATTATGTTGTATTAAAGTTGTGAGTCATCTTAAGTAGGGGTGTGACGATTTGATGATTTAAAGCGATGCATCACGCTTAATGTTTAAGATACGGCTACATCGATTCAGACAGCTTGTATCAGGCATGTTTTCTCCAAAGCTACCCGCTTCTCTCTCTCTCACTCTCTCTCTCTCTGCCTGTGGGTCCTCCTGCGAGTGAAGGCTCACAAATGGGTCAAGCCCCCCCCATCCTTTGCAAGGACGGTAGCACAACTAATCTGTACACGGACTATTGAAAACTTAAAGTCCACTACATAGTCTAGGGCCTACATACAGTAGGTTGGCAGTCAGCCTTTTTTTAAATAAAAACATTGTTCACCACTTTATGGGTCACGTGGCCCGCAGGGAATTGGACTGCAGACTCTCAATCAGGAGACCCGAGTTTGATTCCCGGCAGAGACGCTTCCACAAAATTCAACGTTGCGGGGCTGTTACACTATTAGTCTTGTTTCCACATTGTTATTAGCAATTATCGCATTGCAGAAATGATTTGTTAATAAACAATTGCCTGTTTGACTGATTTTCATGTTTTAATACAAACGGGATTCAAAATAGGGTGTGAAAACAATCCTTCACTCACTCATCCGTTACTGGATTGAGAAGATGTATACCTATTAGGATTTCCTCTTGCAACCAGTCACAGTTGCTTATATGTTACACATATTATACCGCATCGTATTGCACAGCATCGTATCATATCGCATTGAGACAGGGCTGAATTGAATTGTATCAATCTGTTGGCTGCTTAGAATGTATGTAGGTGCATCGGATCGTGGATCGCGTATCGAGATGCAAATCAAATCGTGCTCGGATGATGAGATGCACACCCCTAATCTTAAGACCTCTGCGTTCAAAACAGTTAGAATCAGCATAAAATCATCTGTGGTTTTGAAATGTTCATGATGAAGTTAAAAAAAGTTTCCAAAATGGACAGTTTGGAAATGAAACCCTTCATATGTACCAAGTAGGTTTTAAATTGTAAATGTACCTTTTCTAGTATAATTTGAATGTCTGACATACAGTATTGTGCAACTTTGTTCACATTTCAAGATTATTTTTGGTACAAAATAGATGAGATCTATTTTGTAAAAGCTTAAATTTGGCATGTAAAACTAACATTCACATAACATGTCAATATATTCATGTCTTTTGTAACTGGGTTACTTGCAGCTTCCTCAAGTAAGCCTGATGAATTTTTCATCAGAAGGCAATAATGTGTCGATTGTTCTGAGATATCGGGAAACTTCCAGCACAGTTGTGACCAAGAATGTGATTGTTGTGGCTCTAGGCCTCACCATCAGCTACATCAATGGCACCCTGATCCGCACCTTCAACAAACACCAGGTCAGACGCCTTTTTTATGTGCAGAAGAAAGAGATAAAGATATATAAAGGGAGGATGACTGTGACAAATTCTTCTCTTCTCCTCTCCCTTCCTTTCCTCTTCCTCTCAGATATTTTATGTGAATCCTCGTTACATCCTGTTCATCCACCTGGTGGTGAACGATATCATGCAGCTTACTACAACGATCACCCTGTTCATCCTTACCTACACTTTCTACAAAATTAATGTCTCCCTCTGTTTCCTCCTCATCATGCTTGCTATCTTCACCACCCTCAACACCCCATTAAATTTAGCTGGCATGGCACTAGAGTGCTACATCGCTATTTGTTTACCACTCCGCCATGCTGAATTCTGTACAGTCAAGAGAACATACATTCTGATTGGTTTGATCTGGGTCATGAGTGCAGTGTCCATCCTTCCAGATTTGTTCATTATGATAGCTACAGAATCTCTAGGATTCTTCTATTCCAGAATCGTCTGTGAGAAGGATAACATATTCAGACACCCCTTAATCATACACAAGAGGGAAGTGTCCTACATCATTTTCCTTCTTGTTATTTGGCTCACTCTCCTCTACATATACTTCAAGATCCTGTTTGCTGCTAAAGCAGCTGAAGGAGATGCTAAGAAGGCCAGGAATACTATCCTGCTTCATGGCTTTCAGCTACTGTTGTGTATGCTCACCTATATAGGCCCTGTGTTAGTTAAAGCTCTTCTGTACCGGTTCCCTAAAAGTTATTTAAACACACTCTTTGTTTGCTATATCATCATCCAGATCCTCCCCAGGTTTCTCAGTCCCATTGTGTACGGGCTGCGAGACCAGGCGTTCAGGAGGTACTTGAAAAGGTACCTGCTGTGTACAGTGAGCGCACGCACCAATCCCCAGATTGCACTGAAAGGGCACACTTGAGACTGTATCTTGTTTGTGACTTTGATCCGTTTGATATATGTGACTATGTTGGTGTACTAGATAAGGATAAATAAAGTTCTAAAGACAAAAAAGTGAATAAACCATTGACAGTAGGGGTGCACCGATACCATTTTTTCAGACAGTAGAAGTACAAGTAATTTATTTTGAGTAGTCTACTCACTCATAAGGAGTTTCAATCCAAGTACATACTGTAGGCAGGGGCGGAAATTACGGGGGGGACAGGGGGGTCCAGACCCCCCCTTCCTGGGACTAACAGAGAGTTGTCCCCCTCAATATATCATTGTAAACATAACTATATAATTTTAAATAATATAATAATATGCATTGAAAGCACTTGTGCTAATTATAGACGCAAAACAATGCGTTTTTAAGTTTCTAAAGATTGCGCCCCCCCTCTCATATGCCTCACAGTGGTTTGGTCCACTGCCTACCATCCCCGAATCCCCCCACACACACATTATCCCTCGGTACGAGTGTGTGTGGAGGATCTCTGGAAGTGTGTCAGTGGTGGCAGACCTCCAGTAAGAAGCTACTTTGCAAAGGTTAACTTAAAACAAAGGATGTGTCAGACATTTTTCTTTACTTCTACCACTCAATAGAATAAAACACATTCACAATTGTAACCAGACTACATTTTGTTCCGTTACCTCGCGGTTGAATCTTGTGCGTCAGCGTGTTGGTACGGAGCAGCCGCGTCTCCTAATGCATGTATGTGTATGGAGGCAGGAGGTCTGTCCACAATTAAAATCCTCATAACTCACTGAATTTTCGACCGATTTTCGAGCGGTTTGGTTTGTTACAAATGCCAGACATGTATTTATGATACAGGATACTTGGTTAAATTAAAATGCGGGTTTTCATACCAAAATACTTTATCTTTTGTAGATGGTAACAGTAATATTTCTATAATATAATATTTAAGATTAACTTACCCTATGTAATTAGGTTCTAAGTATATTATTTTTTTCTTACTGCATGTAAAATGGCTGCCACTATGTTATTTTGTTCATAATTTTGGAAATAAATGAAGACTTAATTAATAAAAAAGACATAATTACAACAAACATTATGTTAAAATATAAGTAAGTTTCTGGCAGGCTTCATAGCGTTCTGGACTTTTACACACTGACAGCAAAACATTAGAGATCTGCTTTTTCGGGAAAACTAAATCTAATTAGGCATATATTAGCTTTAGTTCAGTTAATGGGTGTTGCATCTCACCTACTACTGTGTGTGTGGGGTGTGTGTGTGTGTGTCTATTTGTCAGCCAGGTCAGTTAAAATGGCAGAGAAAACAAAAACAGACATCCGATCATTTTTCAGTGCACCAAAACGCCAAGTAGAAAGACCCCAGTAATATCAAAGGCAATTTGATAAAATCTTCATAAGAAAGGAATGAAATGCTTATGGAAATGTTTCATAATGGACCTCTATATACATTTACAGTTTTTTACGATTGCTAGCAACCTTTTATCAGTTCTGTAGTCACATTTTCATAACTCTTAACACAGTTAGCACAACATCGGTCTGTTGCGGGCCATACCATTAACACATTTCTTGTTCCTTTGACACAAAATGCATTCAGTGAACACATTTTAAAAACTCTTGAATTTCTTTTACACACAAGCTCAACCAAGACCAAAACTATGGATTTTTACTGCCTGTTTGTATATTTTATTTTTACACCACTGTAACCAGCAGCTATACTGCAGATTTTTGTTGATCTCTTGCAGTAATTTCCTATAGCAAATAAAGCCTTTACTGCAGCAATTCTGTAACTTATTCCTTTTTCATATACTGTACATTCTATAAAGTAAAGATGAGTCATTCACTTTTGATATAGAATGTTTGCAAAAAAGAAGAAAAAAATGCGTACATTTACTACACTCAACAAAAGAAAAATGTAGAGTGATTTCAAAAGAAACTGCAGTGCGAAAAACAATTGACTATCAATATACTGTCTATTGTATAAGGGTAGAACTGACACATGTAAAGTAATACATTTTCTGTAATACCATCTGCTGTTAGTATTTTGTATGTCATTGTGCTGTGATTGACTAAATGTTCCTGTTGGAAGAAAACATGTGCTAGTGTTTTGAAAGAATTATTTGATTTTGAGACATGTTTGCAGTGTTTTGGTAGAGTTAGTGTATTTTGACAAAGTATTCTTGCATTTTGAAAATTAGTGTTGGTGTTTAGTTTACAATATGTGATTTTGAGCATAAAATTAACTGTTTTGCCAACTGTGTGTTGTAGGTGAGTTGGTGTGTGAAGAGTTTAGAAAAAGTATTATAAGTATTGAAAAACGCTTGCTAGCGATCGTAAAAAACTGTAATACAACAGTACTTTTGGCGGCACCTTTGGTGTCCCCTTCAGGAATTGCTCTTGAGAATTTTTTCTGTTTATTGTCCCCCCCAACAGTGAAATGAAATATCCGCCCTTGACTGTAGGTGTCAAACGATTTTAGATTCTCCCCTCCTCTCTTCAGAGTAGCACCACACACCTAGCAGTCTGAAGATGTATTGTCATCATTCACAGTAAAATGCTTCCAAATCGCTGACATTTTGGTATTTAAAACAGTTGAAACACATAAGCCCCAGGCTGCAGCCTAAGCAGGAGTGCGCACTGCCTATACGGTAACGGATCTCTTGGCATCGGCTCACTTCACCAATGCCAAATATTTACATTTTAGACTGGTATCACTGTGCACCTCTAATTGACAGTATTGATGTTTTTGTTGAGGTAATCTACTTTTGAGTTATGCCACTTTATCAGACCCAGCTAGATAAAGTGGAACAGCATGTTTTAGACAAAATGGTCTTTTAGACTTTTGCAAATTTAGGAAAGAAATCATGGCGAGCAAACAGAAAGGAAAAATTGCCAGGAATATCAGGAGAGTGTTCAGAACCAATGTTCCCTCTAGACTGTCTGATGAAATTGTCAGAGATTTTTCTCTTTTTGTTAAGGTTTTTCGCAATTACATTATCATAATAATGATTCAATTGCATTGAAGTTGCATATTTATACATTCAGATATTGATAAATGAAAATAATAGTGTGTGGAACCATACAAAATCAAACTGAAAATCGTCCAATATGGGGCACACATAAATTATAATTATAATTAACAATAACAGAGTAGAACAACAACAGATAACTCAGTTTTTTTATTTTTAATAAACTTGCTAAAATTCCTAAAAAAACATGTTTTCGCTTTGTCATTATGAGGTATTGTAGGGAAGCGTATTGCATTCACCAAAGAAAAAAAAAATCGGAGATGGTTTCTCATAATTATGACTTCCATGACTTAGTATCTCATAATCATGACTTAGGATCTCATAATTACGAGATCTTTATCTCGTAATTACGAGATCTTTATCTCGTAATTATGAGATAAATTATTTCATAATTACGAGAAAAGAATACTTCCGGTTTGGGCGTTTAGCCTTCAAAGTAAAAGCGTGAGATTTTAAAGTGTAGAAATACTGTTTAAAACCAATTACCTTGTATTTAATCGTCAAATTCAACAAGTGAGCACCCATATCAATGTTTGATGTCATAATAATAATGATAAATGCCATAATATCTGTAATTTTTTACTATAAACGCTGCATATATTACACTTTGAGGGCTTGCCATGACTTTTTTTTAAAACCACTTGGGACTAAATGTTAGTGTGTAGTGAAAGTTCAGGTCTGCAGGAGTGTTTTGAAATAGAACTTGTGCTGTTACAATGAAAGGTAAATTGTACAGTGTCCAATTTAGTCAGAAAAGGTCAGAATAATATATAGTTAAGAATGGCACATGGTATGGCGTTCTTCACTATTATTATGACATCAAACATGAATATGGGTGCTCACTTATTGAATTTGATGATTGCAAGGTAATTGGTTTAAAACGGTATTTCTACATTTTTTAAATCTTGCGCTTTTATTTTGAAGGCTAAATGCCCAAACCGGAAGTATTCTTTTCTCGTAATTACGAGATCTTTATCTCATAATTATGAGATACTAAGTCGTAATTATGAGATCTACAGTATATCTCATAATTATGAGATCCTAACTCATAATTATGAGATACGAAAGTCATAATTACGAGAAACCATCTCCGATTTTTTTTTCTTTGCTGAATGCAATACGCTTCCGTAGTATTGTATGTAGATTGATGGCAAAAGAAAAAAAAGAGATTAAATCCATTAGAAATTAAGTCTATAACACAACAAAGTGGGGAAAACGTGAAGGGGTCTGAATACTTTCTAAATCCACTATGATTTCATACACAAGAGTTAATAAATGTTATTGTGTTAACTATAACAAGGCTAAGGTTAAAGATCTGTTTTAAGATGTCAACAAGAGTTTACAAGCTTAGATAGCAAACATTAGCTATTTAGCTTTGGCCTAGCTATGAATAGCTAGCTAGTCAAACTACAGAAGTTGGATAACGGTCACATACAAAATTGGATAGTTACATACAAGATGTAATAAAACTGTCCTAATCATGTCTCCAGCAATGGTTGTCCAATCCAACACAGACAAGTAAACTTAGCCACCGTTGCAGCACAGTACACCAAAGCAGAGAGAACAGTAAACTAACACACTTCAAGCTAGCCACGCCCCCCTCAAATGTGTTTTAGAGACTTGATTTTGAATTGTAAGAACTGAATTTGAAAGCATATTGAGGGTTGAATTTTTACCTCAAACAAAAAAGTTGAAAGCAACAATGACCACATTCAAATTCAAACCATTGCATTCAGTTTCAAATGTGACAATACAAATTGAAAATCTGCAATTCAGTTTAAATTTTTGCAGTTTAAGCATCAAAAAGTAAAATTTATGCAATTCAGTTTCTGCTGGCACAAATCTCTGCCAATAAGTCCCACTTCGACAAATGCTGAATGAAATTGCTTTTGGCACACTGTGCACAAATGGGTGTGTCATGCCTCCTGTAAATATGATATCAAAAAGGATTCTTTTCATGTGGTCAGGCAACATCTTTAGGAATTCAGAAATGTAGTATTATATGTTGGGCTAGTATGTTGATAGATGTCACACAAGTTGGAAATACAAAAAAGCGTCCCACTTATGCTGATATCACCTTAATGTTTATATTACTAGGTATGTTACGCTTGAAGCAGTGCTCGCGATGCTGTCTCGATCTTCCAAAGTGTAATGTGGCGAAGCGAGAGCTCAGACGCTTCTTTCAGACTACCATTACCACGTGACAGCCGCATACGAAGCTTTATGTAACACAAACATTTGTCAAATTCAAAGACGTGGTGCTGACCACAAGATGGCACTAAGGAGACAAGTGTCAGTGCTTCAAAAGCACCATCCCTAATTTATATCATTATTGTTATAAATATTTTATAAATAGTGACAAATTTACATCTAAAGACACTAGATCCTTCTCAGGGTAGCACACATCAAGTAGAATTTCATACCAACCATTAGTTAGGTTTCACAACAATGCGGCCCATAGATGTAGCCAGGGTGGGAAATTTACACCAGCCACGAGCCAGATGCTGGTAAATATTGAGAGTGGATGGTAAGTTTGTCTACTCAGTGTTTCCCACAAGTTGACAATTTACTTGTTGTGGACCGGGGGGATAATGATGCCGACTTATTTTCAGTATATCATGGCAATGACAGCAGTGTCCAGTGGAATCCAATGGTAAACAGGGGCAATATGCCAGTCATTGTACTTCAGCTGTAGCGGAGCCGGGGTGGGGGTGGGAGGACGAACAACCCAGGGCAGACTTAAGAATGTGCGAGGAGGTGCAGAAGGCATAGGCTCACAGGCCCGAGACTAGCAAGACCGGGGGAAAGTGCAAAGCGCAAATCTTGTCCCAGGCTCCAGACTGACAGCCGCTCCCGTCTTGTTCTTGACATGACCTGAGTGACAGTTTACCTTTCTTCTTTGTGTTTGGCCAATCACAATGCTTAAAAATGAAGAACTCAGCCCAACCGGGCCACTTTAAACAAACCCACAATCAAATGACAAGCACTGACAGTTTAAAGGAATAGTTCACCCAAAAATTAAAATTCAGTCATTATCTACTCATCCCCATGCCAGCTGAACCTTGGGTGAAGTTTGTTAGTCCATACAACAGTCCCTGAGCTCCACAGCAGAATGGCGTAGAAGCCTTCTCCAAAACAACTGAAGTTGCTGGGGACCTGACTTCACGGTTCAAACAATAACGGAAAATAAACATAAAGTGGCTCCATGCAGCTTGTCCAGCATAATCCAAGTCTCCGGAAGCCAACCGATCCCAAAGTGACTTGAAAAGACCGACATTTACACCATTATTTAGCTGAAATCGCCACTCTAGCTGTTATTTAAAAATACGTCATGTTTGCGCGCACCCCAGCCTCCATAGGTAAGACTAGCTCGAATTAGCAGAAACAAGACTTCCAGTTTGGCCATTTAGCCTTCAAAATAAAAGCGTGAGATTTGAAAATAGGTAGAAATACTGTTTTAAACCAATTACTTTGTATTTAATCGTCAAATTCAATAAGTGAGCACCCATATTAATGTTTGGAGGAAGAGTTACACATGTAGTTCTCCTCATTCTCGTATCTCGGGTGCGCACAAACTTTTCAACAGCTAGAGTGGCGATTTCAGCTAAATAATGGTGTAAATGTCGGTCTTTTCAAGTCACTTTGGGATCGGTTGGCTTCCAGAGACTTGGATTATGCTGGACAGACTGCATGGAGCCATTTATCGTTATTTTTTTAACCGTCAAGTCAAGTCAAGTCAGGTCCCCAGCAACTTCAGTTGTTTTGGAGAAGGCTTCTACGCCGTTCCGCTGTGGAGCTCAGGGACTGTTGTATGGACTACAAACTTCACCCGAGTTTCAGTTGGCATGGGGGTGAGTAGATAATGACTGAATTTCCATTTTTGGGTGAACTATTCCTTTAATCTGAGCAGCAGGGTTGACAGGTTGTGTTGTGAAAATGTTGGGAAAGAAGAAACTAACTAGACATTCTGTCTTGTTTTCAACCCAATATGAGTGATAAAACAGTGTGTTCAAGTGAATTTAACTTGTAATCAGACAGACATGTCATTGTCATTTTTACATGATCCATCTGATTGACTGTAACGTGTATGTTGCAGTGGTGTATCATATATTACCTTTGAATTAATCTGAATGTAGTCATTTAAAAAGAAAGTCATCAGTCTTGTAACTTCTAAATAAATGCACTACTCTGTTCTAACAGAGCCAAATGGAGGCAGCAGGACAAGTTGCAGAGTCAGCAGAGTTTAGGTGATTAGATGGTGAAGAAAGTTAAAGCTAAAATAATAGTATTCCTGGTTTTGCTAAAGCTATTGTTGATGCCATACAAGTGATGCCCATCTCATAACTAGTACCCCTTGTACGCAAAAATATAATTCAATTTGTAAGCAAGTCTCAACGTGGTGCATTGATATAGACCAGTGATAAGGACTACTACTACTACTATGTCAGAGCCATGTGGTTATCTGAAATTAATGAACACCCATCCAGCCAATCAGAATCAAGTATTCATCCAGGCCATTGCATAATAAATATTAACGGATGATATTTTGAGAGCTGACTTTTTGTCATGTTTTGTTTCCTCTAGCATGAGGAAGTTGAGCCACTTTAGCGAGATTAGTCTCTGGTGAGAACATAACATGATGTGCAGCGTTAGAGATCGCTTTAGATCAGTTTCTATATATTAAACAACTTCTGATTTTGTGAGGGGGGATCCCTATTTGCCTCAGCCCCCCCAAGGTTTCTTCCAAGTTTTCCTACTAAGGTTTTCCTGGGAGTTTTTCCTTGTGTGCATTTAGGGTCTAAGGCTGGGGTGCCAGGTAGGTTTGGCTATGTAGAATAGGTAGATTGTTTGTCTTGCTAAATGTGCTCCTGCCTACCTTGTGTTTTTCGCTTTGTTTGTCCTACATAATTTTGTTCACCACTGATTGTGTTTAGTTAGATCTAGCTAGACACATTCTCTGTAAAGTCCTCTGAGACATGCTTGTGATAAAGGGCTATATAAATAAACTTGACTTGACTTGACTTGACTTGACTTGACTTCTGATTTTGTGGTGGCCCATGCCAAAATTGTGGCGGTGCACCACAAATAAGTCTATGTATGGGAAACACTGCTACTCTACCTATCACTTGGGCAAGTAACTCATAAGGTAGCCGTCAGTAACTGTCATCAGGATGCTGTTCCCCATTCTAAAAATGAAAATGACTCAAACTTTTTAATTTACCAGACAATGTGGCTAGTGGACAATAAGAGGATTGCTGTGGTACCTGAGGCCAAACTGTGCGCTGCATAGCTCATGTCACCAAGCATACTGGTAACAATAATAACATGGTTCCTACAACTTGCCTATAATTTAGCTAATACAAAATTAATATGTTTAAGGTAATACTGTGTCAGATAACTGGCTCCGCCACACTTGGAGAGGGACCTAACAGACACACATGTGCGCACACTCACGCACACACACATACATGTACACAGATGCACATGTGCACGCACACATACAATGCAACCTACCATATATAAACTCATCTCATTGATTACAGACTCATATCATGTCAGGTTTCTCTCCAGATCTGAGTACATTTAGTGTAACCTGTGTGTAGTTGTACTCCCTTAGAGATGAATTTAAAAGAAAATACATATAAAGAAGATAGGAAATGAAGTAAAAGAGAAAAGGGGTGAAGGAAAAGCATAACCGTCAACTGCCTGCAAATATCAGTTACTGTGCTATTTTAACTGATGTAAGTATAGCCTGTGGGTATTTCTTACTTTATTGATGTGCATTTAAAGCTAAATGAAGATCTTAATGCAACAATTGCTTTTGCAAAAATGAGAGCTGATGTATGTTTTACCCATTCATTGTTCTTTATATTTACAAAACAACCACTGAAAATGTGCAAATCCTTTCTAATATTGATCATAAATGTGACAATGTGACTGTAGGACAGTAGTGGTCTAGACTATTTTTTCAAATGATAAATAACTCCAGTGTTTGAAGATTGTTCATATATTTAAATTTAATTCCCTATCTGCTTGTGACTTTTGACAATATGAAGAAAATATTATGAACTTGTGAATATTTAGTGATGGTTTTTAAGCTGCTTGAAGTGACCACTGATCTATAGATACAAGCATCAACTATGTTTGGGGCTATATAGTCTGAAATTATATTCTAGAGAGATTTAAGTACATTCATTAAAGTCTTGTTACAGCTTTGGAAGACCCTTACACCTGCCAGATGAATTTCTCATCTGGAAGCAATGTGACAACATTTGTGACATATCATGATGCTTTCTACATGGCTGTGACCAAGAATGTGATTGTTGTGGCCCTCTTTATCACCATCAACTACTTCAATGGCACCCTGATTCACACCTTCAAGAAACATCAGGTGTAAAACTTTTCTCCATCATGTATATTTGTCTACAGAGGAGAGGCACAGAAGGAATGGTGGGGGGAAAGGAATGCATGCTATGTTTACATTATGACAAAATCATCTATTTTCTTTTCCTCTCCTCCCCTATCTTCCTCTCTGTTTTCCCCTACCAGCTGCTTAATATAAACCTTGTGTACAGCCTCTCCCTCTATCTGGTAATCCCACTCTGCTTTTTAAAATGTAAAAAAAAAAGTAAAAAAAACAACAAAAAAAAACAGACGGACAGACAAACACACAGACACAGGCGAAATCATTGATCCTTAATCTCGACTTTGTCTTGTTTTGATTGAGGTACTCCTCTTGACCACCAAACTGCGTTTTATAGGCCCATGGGGTAATGTAGATTTCCGACTTTAACAACAACTACCACCTTCAATGTGTTTTCTGTAATACAGCCCTAAAACTTTTCACTATATTATTCCCATTTATCTTGTCCCATTTTTTGAGTACGCTCATCCTCTGAAAATTTGGCCGGGTATCATTGCCCTGAAAATAAGAGTAATAATTTCAGTTCACTGTTTAGATCTCATGACCATAAGCTTCCCTTTGGCATAAGAGGCAAACCAGTTTCAGATGTGCATTCCTACTGTAAGATTTGTTGTGAATGTAGTGAATCTAATTCTGCTCTATTCCCTACAGATATTCAATGTGAATCCTCGCTATGTCCTTTTCATCCACCTGGTGGTCAACGATATGATCCAGCTGACAGTCTCTGTTACCCTGTTTATCTCCAGCTATGTGTTCTACACAATCAATGTCTCCATCTGTTGCCTCCTAATCATACCTGCTATGATCACTACCCAAAATACACCACTGTATTTAGCCGGCATGGCAGCAGAGTGCTACATTGCTATTTGTTTGCCACTCCGCCACGCACAGTTATGTACAGTCAAGAGAACATACATTCTGATCGGTTTGATCTGGTTTGTAAGTTTGAGCTCCACCTTACCAGATCTGTTTATACTCCTGGCCACAGAACCTCTAGAATTCTTCTATTCCAGAATCCTCTGCATCAAAGACATTCTGTTCCAGAGACCCTATTTCCACGAGAAGACCAATACCTCTTACATAGTGTTGCTAGTTATAGTTTGGCTCACTCTCCTCTACATATACTTAAGGATCCTATTTGCTGCTAAAGCAGCAAAAGGAGATGCTAGGAAGGCCAGGAATACTATTCTGCTTCATGGCTTTCAGCTACTGTTGTGTATGCTCACCTACATAGGCCCTGTGTTAAAAAGAGCTCTGTTCTACTGGTTCCCTAAAAATTATTTCAACTCACTCTTTGTTTGCTATATCATCATCCAGATCCTCCCCAGGTTTCTCAGTCCCATTGTGTACGGGCTGCGAGACCAGACGTTCAGGAGGTACTTGAAAAGGTACCTGCTGTGTACAGTGAGCGCACGCACCAATCCCCAGATTGCACTGAAAGGGCACACTTGAGACTGTATCTTGTTTGTGACTTGACAGTGTGTTTGATATGTGTGATTATGTTGCTGTACTAGATAAGGATAAATAAAGTTAGAAACACAAAAAGTGAATAATCCATTGACAGTATTGATGCATTTGTTGAGGTGATCTATCATTGATGTTGATCTATTATTGCTATAGACACAGTTTGACAATTCAGCCAAGGACTCGTTTTAAAGGAGCAGAGAAAAGCGAGGTGGGAGTGAAGATTTAACTTAAATTCTTCTGTGTCCAAGGTTTCACTCTGAATTTTGAACATCATTTGCATAGTTTTGCAAATCCTACTCTCCGTTTTCAAACTTGTGCACACAGTTTAGCAATCCGAGCCCTCAAAGTACCTTTCCTGCAGCAAGGAGACCACAGACAGCCATAGATATCTGTCAAGTTAGTCAATTTGGCATTCAAAATAAAAGCATAGAATTTGTCACTTTTGGAAAAAAGAAAAAAAATAACTTTCAGAGTGTACAGAAGAGAAAGAGTAATACCAAATACTCAGTGGTATGAAATTTACGCACCACAAAGCGTCACAAAATATACACAAACCTAAAGACAGGCCTGGAAAGAGGGTAAGAATAAATTAGAAACTTTTTGGAATAAAATGCATAATATTTCATTTTAAACTAAATTACATCTCTAATCATGAAATGGTAATGACAACTTATGACTGTCACAGAAAAATTGTATAATTCCTGCATAATAAAATCGTAGCCATTTTCAGATACTGAATTAGGACCAATTACATGATGGTTCAAGAAGCTTCATTTTCAAAAAATGTTCATGGCTCACACCGCACACAAAGTTGGAGAACTGCCCAAGAATAAACAGATCAGACTATACAGTTTCACATGAAACTGTGTGGGCGAGCTGAAAGCGCATGAATTGTTGCATCGGTAAATACCAAATCTACACACGATTATCTAATTACATACCTACATGCATACAAACTGACATACAGGCTTATGTACCTAAAATTACACACTTACGCACACACATAAAGATATGTAAACATATAGACACCAATTAACTCAAAACACAAATTAACAAGAAAGGAATCATTAAGTGATATTGAAAAAAATGACCCGATTGGAAATTTTGCTAAGAATTACTAGAGACAACATTTTTACTTTTGACCGCTGGTTACACTGCCACCATGGGTCCAATTACTATCATATTTGTTGAGACATCAATTTGTATTATTAGCAATTCCTGTGCAAAGCTTTAGGTGTGTAGCATACCATGTCATGGAAAATTGAGTTATAAAGCATTATAACCGATATAAGTGATAAGCGACCTCTACATTGACCAATCACAACCAAATTTCACCAAATTTCAGAACATTTGGCCGACCAGATTCTGAGATATTATCTTTTGGCATTTGTGGTGCCCCCAGTTGGCTGATTTAAAATGGCTTGACTTATATGCTTGTAGTGCACTCTTGTACATATATATCAAATTTCAAGTTTAATGATGATTAGAAAAACTACCACAAAGTTATGGCCCATCACACCTGCTAGCAAATTCAATGGTTAACAACAGTCAAACAATAAAAGTCAGTTTTGACAGAATATCTTGTTCTTCGGAGACTCTGTATCCATTTTGGTGTCAATAGATGAAAAATTGAAGAAGCCTACTTTAAAAAACGATTATATTTAAAAACTACTATATTGTTTTTCTAAAAATTCAAAATGTCAAAAATCCAATATGGTGGACCTTGTAGAACAACAGAGGCATGAAACTTTGCACACACATCCAGCTGTGGAATTCTGGCCTTCTGAAATTTTTATTTTTGACCGCTGGTTACAGAGTCACCAATCATCACCAGTCATCCAATTTGTATCATTAGCAATTATTGTGCACAGCTTGGCATGACTTATATGCTTATAGTACACTCCTGTACATGTGTACCAAGCTTAATGACAATTGGACAAACTACCATGGAGTTATGACCTATTTTGTTAGGGGCCACAAGTGCATGCAACTTCATTGGTTAAGAACAGCCAAATGATTAAAGATATCAAAAATCTGTTACATCAGTTTTTGTATCTTGGTCTTCTGAAGCTGTGTAACCATACTGGTGTCAACAGGTCAAAAACCTGAAGAAGCAAAACATGGTGGAGTTATACAAGTCCAGTTTTGGTTGGAAAAGCAAATAAATAAATAAATATGTCAACATAATTACTGTTCAAGAAAAATGTTCAACATCTAGCTGCTTCACACAAAGTGTCAAAAAACATACACAGACCTGATTTACAAATAATGCCCAAAAATGTCCTTGTACATCATTTCATAGCAGCTTCAGAATTAAATGTTGGCAAACAACTCATACAGCTCAAAGCAGATATCCACCCACAACCACACATGAACACTCTCTCTCTCTCTCTCTCTCTCTCTCTCTCTCTCTCTCTTTCACACACACACACACACACACACACACACACACACACACACACACACACACACAGACACACACACCTACACAACACCCTATTATTAATCCCATGACTTTTGTATCAACCTACTATATAAAAACTAATCTCAAAGATATCTGACTTATATTACGTCTGGTTGGTTGTCTTATTTGAATGCATTACCTTAGGTAGGTACCTATTGTCTCTGTATTGTTATTACTGCATTTGGCTACATTTGGTATTGATGTAACAAAAAAAGAATGGCCTATGTGAAATACATATATACACATTTACCGCAGCTGTGATTAATTATTATTATTATTATTATTATTATTATTATTATTATTATTACTATTACTACTACTACTACTACTACTACTGTCCGGCATGTATAAGGCATCAGTTTTATGATAGTGGTGTGTGCTTTACTGAAAGGAAAAAATGACATTAATTGCTTCTTGCATAGCTTTTATGAGTGGCTCATTCTTTACAGTGAAGTAGACTAGAAGCCACTGATGTTCTAAACTGAAATAATCAAATAATATTCTAAGTTAAAATAGTGCTTGATTTATCGTTTACAAGTTTTGAATCTTGGGCAAAATGTAGAGAGTCATTTCAGCCTTGTTAACTTATGAAAATGCAAATGATATGTGTGCTCAGAATACTATTTGGATGTTTGGCTAAACAGATTAACAACTTATTCACTGATGAACGCATCACCTACGTATGTTAAAATATCTATACAAATGCATATCTGTTCCTAGAGGATACAGAAAAAAGTAAGTAAGTAGTAAGTAAGTAAAATAATAATAATATCATATTTAAACTACTTGGTCCTGTATTAGGAACAATGTGTGATCACAGAAATCATACATCATCACAGGATTAATATGATTTATTATTATTAATATTAATTTATTGTGGTTTTTTTTTTATTTTTCCTAAATTGAAAGTTAGCATTGAGTAGTATACAACTCAACATGTTCTTGGTAAATGTTAAACAGTAAAGTTGAAATGTATTCAAAGTGCAAGGGTGTCAATTGGACATGGCCTAACAGAGTCCAAATTTGATCTTGTAGTTTTTATCACTATAATGGAGAGCAAAGATCATGCATCTGAGCAAGATAATTTAGTGACATCCTGTACGTCACATAATTAATCACATTGGCCAAATAACTATTTCTTGTCAGTCATTAGTCATTTGGAAGTTATGGGGGCAAAATATATCAGATGCAGGGACTTTGGCCTTAGGGTTTGGTAAACTGATGCCCCTGTAACCCACAGATGTCTCTTATGGAACAGGTTTGGACGACGCTGACATCTGACACATGAACCTTTCGAATGTTGGCAGTAATTCCACAACAGCTGTGTATCGGGACACCATAAGCACAGCTGTAATCAAGAATGTGATTACTGTGGCTCTCTGCATCTCCATCAACTATGTCAATGGTACCCTGGTCCATACATTCAACAAACATCAGGTGTGAAATCTGTCTAGAAATCCTCCCTGATAGATATAGGGAAAGAAGGGATAGAAATGTATGACATATTTTAGTGTAACAAACTTCACTTCATCCCCTTAGTAGCAAGCAACATAAAAACAGCAGATTGACCTGTAGAATAAAATCTGTCCAGTCTTTTTTTATATTCCATCTTCTTTCCAAGATATTTTACCGGGTTCTCACGCTGTTTCAATTTCAAAATTCCATACTTTTCCCATAATGTCATTTCTTGATTTATTTGAAGGTTTTGATCAGTGTTCAATATGATTTATGTGGATAGTCATATTTCCTAGTGCCTATTAACTATGCCATCACTCAATAGTTGGAGATTTTTCTTCCCAACAAATGTCATATGTGAAATGACTGGGGGGGTCCAAAAAGGCATATTTTTCCATACTTTTCCAAATGTTATGTGTAAAAAAAGTTCTCAATGGAAATTACCTAATTATTTTTCCATACATTTCCAGACCTGTGTAGGAACCCTGCTTTTACAGTTTTTTACGATCGCTAGCAAGCGTTTTTCAATACTTATAATACTTTTTCTAAACTCTTCACACACCAACTCACCTACAACACACAGTTGGCAAAACAGTTAATTTTATGCTCAAAATCACATATTGTAAACTAAACACCAACACTAATTTTCAAAATGCAAGAATACTTTGTCAAAATACACTAACTCTACCAAAACACTGCAAACATGTCTCAAAATCAAATAATTCTTTCAAAACACTAGCACATGTTTTCTTCCAACAGGAACATTTAGTCAATCACAGCACAATGACATACAAAATACTAACAGTAGATGATATTACAGACAATGCATCACTTTACATGTGTCAGTTCTACCCTTATACAATAGACAGTATATTGATAGTCAATTGTTTTTCGCACTGCAGTTTCTTTTGAAGTCACTCTACATTTTTCTTTTGTTGAGTGTAGTAAATGTACGCATTTTTATCTTCTTTTTTGCAAACATTCTATATCAAAAGTGAATGACTCATCTTTACTTTATAGAATGTACAGTATATGAAAAAGGAATAAGTGACAGAATTGCTGTAGTAAAGGCTTTACAATATTTGCAATAGGAAATTACTGCAAGAGATCAACAAAAATCTGCAATATAGCTGCTGGTTACAGTTGTGTAAAAATAAAATATACAAAAAGAGAAAGGCACAGAAGAAAAAAAAAAAATACACAGTCCTTTTCTAATCTACCCGGTCTTCTGCATTTGGCCACATGTTCTCGTCCACATCACTACTTATATTTTCTCTGGCTATGCACCATGGGAAGTATCTTTTGGCGTGCCTTATCCACCCCTGGCAGTGTTCAGCTGTGATTGGTCTATTTGCATAACTTCAATCAGCTGTTTCTTACGTAATAGCAATAAAAAAATATAGGACATATATTTGTGTTTCAATATACAATGTGAACTGCTGTTCACTTCAACTGTAGCCTATAAGTTAGGTTTAGAACATGAGGTTATCTGTTCTGACATACAGTGTGAAAGCATTTGTAAATTTGGCAGTAAAAATCCATAGTTTTGGTCTTGGTTGAGCTTGTGTGTAAAAGAAATTCCAGAGTTTTTAAAATGTGTTCACTGAATGCATTTTGTGTCAAAGGAACAAGAAATGTGTTAATGGTATGGCCCGCAACAGATCGATGTTGTGCTAACTGTGTTAAGAGTTATGAAAATGTGACTACAGAACTAATAAAAGGTTGCTAGCAATCGTAAAAAACTGTAAGTTGAATCTCTAACTCTGTTATAATATTTTTTTCTTTTCAATGCTTTTCCATTCTATGCTGTTCTCTTCTACTCTATTTATTCCATCCTATTCCTCTCACTTCCCAACCTATCCTGTCCTTCCCTACAGATCTTCAAAATGAACCCTCGCTACATCTTGTTCATCCATCTGGTGATCAATGATATGATCCTGCTGACCCTGTCTGGCCTAATTCAAGTCCTGAGCTACATCTTGTTCACCCTCAATGTCTCTCTCTGTATATTCTTGCTAATGTTTGCTATATTTGCCAATCTAAACACCCCCCTGACACTAGCTGTTATGGCAGTAGAGTCAGGGGCGGAAATCACGGGGGGGACAGGGGGGTCCGGACCCCCCCTTCCTGGGACTAACAGAGAGTTGTCCCCCTCAATATATCATTGTAAACATAACTATATAATTTTAAATAATATAATAATATGCATTGAAAGCACTTGTGCTAATTATAGACGCAAAACAATGCGTTTTTAAGTTTCGAAAGATTGAGTCCCTCTCTCATACGCCTCACAGTGGTTTGGTCCACTGCCTACCTGCCTCCCCGAACCCCCACACACACACATTAGCCCTCGGTACGAGTGTCTGTGGAGGATCTCTGGAAGTGTGTCAGTGGTGGCAGACCTCCAGTAAGAAGCTACTTTGCAAAGGTTAACTTAAAACAAAGGATGTGTCAGACATTTTTCTTTACTTCTACCACTCAATAGAATAAAACACATTCACAATTGTAATCAGACTACATTTTGTTCCGTTACCTCGCGGTTGAATCTTGTGCGTCAGCGTGTTGGTACGGAGCCGCGTCTCCTAATGCATGTGTGTGTATGGAGGCAGGAGGTCTGTCCACAATTAAAATCCTCATAACTCGCTGAATTTTCGACCGATTTTCGAGCGGTTTGGTTTGTTACAAATGCCAGACATGTATTTATGATACAGGATAGTTGGTTAAATTAAAATGCGGGATTTCATACCAAAATACTTTATCTTTTGTAGATGGTAACAGTAATATTTCTATAATATAATATTTAAGATTAACTTACCCTATGTAATTAGGTTCTAAGTATATTATTTTTTTCTTACTGCATGTAAAATGGCTGGCACTATGTTATTTTGTTCATAATTTTGGAAATAAATGAAGACTTAATTAATAAAAAAGACATAATTACAACAAACATTATGTTAAATATAAGTAAGTTTCTGGCAGGCTTCATAGCGTTCTGGACTTTTACACACTGACAGCAAAACATTAGAGATCTGCTTTTTCGGGAAAACAAAATCTAATTAGGCATATATTAGCTTTAGTTCAGTTAATGGGTGTTGCATCTCACCTACTACTGTAAATAACCTGCATGCTGTGTGTGTGTGTGTGTGTGTGTGTGTGTGTGTGTGTCTATTTGTCAGCCAGCCAGGTCAGTTAAAATGGCAGAGAAAAGAAAAACAGACATCCGATCATTTTTCAGTGCACCGAAACGCCAAGTAGAAAGACCCCTGTAATATCAAAGGCAATTTGATAAAATCTTCATAAGAAAGGAATGAAGTGCTTATGGAAATGTTTCATAATGGACCTCTATATACATTTAATACAACAGTACTTTTGGCGGCACCTTTGGTGTCCCCTTCAGGAATTGCTCTTGAGAAATTTTTCTGTTTATTGTCCCCCCCAACAGTGAAATGAAATATCCGCCCTTGAGTAGAGTGTTACATTGCCATATGCTTCCCTCTCCACCACACTCAGATCTGGACAGTCCAGAAAACATATGCTGTGATTTGTCTGATATGGGTTCTGAGCACACTTTCTATCCTACCAGACCTCTTTGTCACCCTGGTCACAGAACCCCTGGAGTTCTTCCGTTCCAGAGTTTTCTGCCTTAGGGAAACCATTTTCAGGAACCCCTATCTCACTGAGAAGAGAGATGTCTCCTACATAGTGTTTCTGGTCCTAATTTGGCTCATTCTGTTCTACACTTACTTCAAGATCCTCTTCGCTGCAAAGGCAGCTGCTGCAGATGCTAAGAAAGCCAGGAACACTGTCCTTCTCCATGGCTTTCAGCTGTTGTTGTGTATGCTCACCTACGTGTGCCATCTTGTAATCAAAGGTGTGACGTACTTGTTCCCAACAGGGGTACTGGCCATTCGCTTCACTATCTATATCCTTATTCAGATCCTGCCCCGGCTCATCAGTCCAGTTATTTATGGTCTACGCGACAAAACTTTCAGTAAGTACCTGAAAACGTATATTTTCTGTAGAATGTGCATTAAGACGAATCCAAAGACAACTCTGAAGAGGCCTACATAATGTCCTGTTTTTGAGTTTGATGCTCCTGCTATTTTATGCTTGTGTTGTTTCATACTTAGAGATAAAGTTTAAGTAAAAACATTTTACTAGAGGCCCCAGGTCTGAAATCTGCATTTTACATAGACACTATTATAATAATAATAGTGTCTATGCAATTCTCAAATGACCTTTTGCTTACAATTAACAAGGTACATCCTGTTTGCTCACTAACTAGTTGAATAGCACCAATAGCAATCTACATGGCCAGGGTGAGGAAGAGCAGGGGCCTCATTTATCATCCGTACATAAGCAGTTTTGCATTTGCACGTTTCTAAGCACAGAATTTGAATTATCAATTTGTATGTGAGAATATGTAAATTTACACCTAGTCCTGACCATGTGTACGCACAAACTCCTGGTGGTAGAAAAATATTGTGGGTAAAATAGTTCTACTAGGATGTACAACAAATGAGCAGACATTAGGAAAAACTTGAAATGACAGTCCAAAGGAGAAATTAAGTAAGCAAGCACATAGCATTAATGCCAGTGCTCTAATAGCTGGAAAAGGACACTAATCCCATTCCTAATAAATATAGTGCGTAAAATACCACTAAATTGTCTGCCATGTGAGTATATTTGATTGAATGATTGCCAGTTAAGATACTGTGTGTTAAATACACACAGATGGGCCATTTAGGCTCACAGTGAAATCGTATTCCTATGATGCGGACAATGGGTTTAGTGGGTTTAATGGGTTATCATTTTTGTTTACATGATTACTGTGCATACTCGTGCTAGCAGTTCTTATGCATATATTTAGAACTCTACGCACGCTTTGATCAAGCGGCCAAAACCACGGGTGAATTTTGAAGCCAATATGGAAGAGGCAGCAGCGGCAATTCCTCAAACGTCCGCTAGGGGCCGGCCCCAAAAAGACTCCAAACCCGGCCCAACTCCATGCAAGTCAATGGGATCACAACCCAACTTCTCGCTAAAATTATGAAGTCAAATTTGTTCCACAAGAGGTTATGGATGTAGTAGCTAATTTTATTTGTGTGATTAACGGGATATAATGGATATAACACGGGATTGTTTGCTTAGTGATTGACAGGTCGCCTGTCCAGTAATCGACAGGGCAGCAATTATGGGCCAATAGCAGGCAGCGCTGCGGCTCTGCAGACAACCCAAATTCCACCTTTAGGCTGCTCTGGCTCCAAAATATGTCAACATGGCGGCGACTGTAAACACAATCTCCAGCCTTGAAAATGGCTCTTCAGAAGCCAATGGGTGACTTCACACTCACTACGTCCATCTTTTTTTTACAGTCTATGGCTTTGATAAATGAGGCCCCAGGTCTGAAATCTGCTTTTTCTGTTTGTTCATGTGCAAAAGAATGGGAGAAATAAAGTGGAAAATTAATGAATACCAAAGGTGATTTCAGACATGTCAAATCTATTCACGCCTTTCTCTCTCTCAAATCCTCTCCTATTCACTCTGCTCTACCCAGACAGGTGTGGAATTTGAACCCCGTTTAGATGCTCTTGATCTCCTTTGTGTTGACGAACTTAAACAGCTCAAATTCCAACTAGTGGCATGTAATATGTGTACTTTAATCTGCTCCTGCAGTCCTTAGACTGCAGTCTGGGACCCTGTTCTCCATTTCAGTACATCAGATAAGAAGGGATTGTTAGGGCTTGAGAGAATTTGAAGCAAAGGATTGACAATAAATAGTTGGGGGTGGGGGACTATGGATCGGGCTGTGTCCGTCCGTCCATCTGTCGGTCAAATGTGATCCCCCAGGTGGGGATATCTAAGATTGGTCTGGTTTTAACAATACTTGGAGAGATGATGCATTTTGGCACTGTATTCTGGCATTTAGAAAATAATTACACTGGCTTAATGGGGACACTAAAATTAAAGATCAAAATTTCTAACTTTGTCATAACTGCTACACCACCGGACCTGAATATGATGAATAACACCTGTGATGCTGACTGCTCTGTATGTACAGTACTCTGTGCTGACTTGACTTTTCTTCACAGCATACCCCTGATGAAGACCGAGTCAAAATGCTGGGTGCTGTGTTGGCTCTAAAATTATGAGAGTATGTGCTTTCCCCTGTCTACACATATTAGCAGTGTTGGGCAAGCTACTTGGAAAATGTAGTGAGCTAAGCTACCAGTTACTCTACATGAAATGAAGCTCCACTACATTGAAGCAATCCCCCAGAGACTCAACCCACAGCAGCAAAAGAATAAAGACCTGACGCGTGTTAACTGTATTCCCCTGCACCAGAGACGTCGTAGGCATCAGCCCAAGGATTGGTCTGTGATGTCACTGTCATACGGAAGTGCTTCTGTCGGCTACACATACACAGTTCCTCCGTGTATGGCGCTGGCGTCACGTACCTATCCTGAGCAGTATTCCAGACCACAGCAGAAAGCTCGGCTGCGCTTGAGCTTTAGAAATGCTTGGGAGAATGTAGCTTTTTGGACGCTACCGCACTACTTGATCAATAAAACAGCTTAGCTACTGAAAATGCTATTTGATTCAAAAACTGTGACGCTACCACCACGCTACTGAGAAATGTAGTTAAACTAGTAGCGCCGCTACTTGTAGCGACGTTACTGCCCAACACTGCATATTAGATGCAGAGCTTTGGGACTTTAGCACTGGAGAAACAGTTCTTCTTGGCTGTGAGGACTGTATTTATTGGGTGGTAAATGCCAAATATGTTCGATATGATTAGGGTGGCTCAGATCAGAGGGGTTTAGATTAAATCTATAAACCCCTCACACCTCAAGATAATTTCGCCAACCATCAGACTGGACTGAAAGCACTGCCATAGTTAGTCATATATAATGACTTAAGTGAATGGAGTTAAAATATGTTATTCTACATAGCTGAAGAAGTGAAGAAAATGTACAGTATTTAGTAGGGATGGGACAATATATCGTAGTACGATAATTCGCGATGTAAAATCATGACGATGTACATCTTGACATATAACGATGTGCGTCAGACGTACACCCTGTGAGCTACATTGTCTGCAGTTTACTGTAATCTGCCTGCCTCTGCCCCTCCTTCTCCTTCTCCACCCATTACACAGTTTGACCAGCAGAGGGTGCAAACACTTTGCAATGCAAAACTGCGAAGCCAAGTGGCAGACATGGCGGACAAGGAAGAGGATATTTGAGTAGAGCTTGGCCGGTGAGATGAGTGGCAGCGTTCTTTCAGAGGAGCGCTACAGCGACTGTGGTGTTGACTTCCAAACAGACCCTGCTACAGCTGCCACAGCACAAACTCATTGTGGATGTTCCAACCAGGTGGATCAGTACGTATGAGATGCTGGATCGAGCCATATTTTCATTCTGATTGAAGATTCCCCCGCAAGTGTTTACATGAACGCTAAATAAGGATCGCATGGTGTGTGCTTACATACTCCACAATATGTAATCACAATAAAAGTTTCTGATATGCGCAAAATAGCCTACAGAATCTAACATGGACATACGTTTTTAAAAGATAGACCTGCGTCGGGCGCTTGGCACCGTTATTGCTTATGTTGTTTTTTCTGATGAAGCAACAGCTTTATCACAACGTACGACTCCAAAAGTGTCAGAAACAGACGTTTTGTTTTGCACCCACAATGATTGGGTACACTTGTAATTGTCACCGGCGTATGCCGAAACTGGCCCGGTTAGGTGGAGTCAGCACTTGATTTACAGTTTTTTACGATTGCTAGCAACCTTTTATCAGTTCTGTAGTCACATTTTCATAACTCTTAACACAGTTAGCACAACATCGATCTGTTGCGGGCCATACCATTAACACATTTCTTGTTCCTTTGACACAAAATGCATTCAGTGAACACATTTTAAAAACTCTGGAATTTCTTTTACACACAAGCTCAACCAAGACCAAAACTGTGGATTTTTACTGCCAAATTTACAAATGCTTGCACACTGTATGTCAGAACAGATAACCTCATGTTCTAAACCTAACTTATAGGCTACAGTTGAAGTGAACAGCAGTTCACATTGTATATTGAAACACAAATATATGTCCTATATTTTTTATATTGCTATTGAGAAACTGATTGAAGTCATGCAAATAGACCAATCACAGCTGATTCCCGTCTAAGTTGGAGACATACCCAGGTGTTGAGGTTCTTTCAGTTGCATGACCATATACTGTAAAAAGGGGACCTCTTTGGACTGATCTTGTTCAATGTGGACACAGAACAATATAGAGCAGAAGAAAGAGAGGGTAGATTAGAAAAGGACTGTGTATTTTTCTTTTTTTTTCTTCTGTGCCTTTTTCTGTTTGTATATTTTATTTTTACACAACTGTAACCAGCAGCTATATTACAGATTTTTGTTGATCTCTTGCAGTAATTTCCTATTGCAAATACTGTAAAGCCTTTACTGCAGCAATTCTGTCACTTACTGTATTCCTTTTTCATATAGTGTACATTCTATAAAGTAAAGATGAGTCATTCACTTTTGATATAGAATGTTTGCAAAAAAGAAGAAAAAAATGCGTACATTTACTACACTCAACAAAAGAAAAATGTAGAGTGATTTCAAAAGAAACTGCAGTGCGAAAAACAATTGACTATCAATATACTGTCTATTGTATAAGGGTAGAACTGACACATGTAAAGTAATACATTTTCTGTAATACCATCTGCTGTTAGTATTTTGTATGTCATTGTGCTGTGATTGACTAAATGTTCCTGTTGGAAGAAAACGTGCTAGAGTTTTGAAAGAATTATTTGATTTTGAGACATGTTTGCAGTGTTTTGGTAGAGTTAGTGTATTTTGACAAAGTATTCTTGCATTTTGAAAATTAGTGTTGGTGTTTAGTTTACAATATGTGATTTTGAGCATAAAATTAACTGTTTTGCCAACTGTGTGTTGTAGGTGAGTTGGTGTGTGAAGAGTTTAGAAAAGGTATTATAAGTATTGAAAAACGCTTGCTAGCGATCGTAAAAAACTGTAACAACAGGCTATGCTGCCTACGTCAAGCCTGAGCACCCCAGTGTTACAGTTTTTTACGATCGCTAGCAAGCGTTTTTCAATACTTATAATACTTTTTCTAAACTCTTCACACACAAACTCACCTACAACACACAGTTGGCAAAACAGTTAATTTTATGCTCAAAATCACATATTGTAAACTAAACACCAACACTAATTTTCAAAATGCAAGAATACTTTGTCAAAATACACTAACTCTACCAAAACACTGCAAACATGTCTCAAAATCAAATAATTCTTTCAAAACTCTAACACATGTTTTCTTCCAACAGGAACATTTAGTCAATCACAGCACAATGACATACAAAATACTAACAGCAGATGGTATTACAGAAAATGTATTACTTTACATGTGTCAGTTCTACCCTTATACAATAGACAGTATATTGATAGTCAATTGTTTTTCGCACTGCAGTTTCTTTTGAAGTCACTCTACATTTTTCTTTTGTTGAGTGTAGTAAATGTACGCATTTTTTTCTTCTTTTTTGCAAACATTCTATATCAAAAGTGAATGACTCATCTTTACTTTATAGAATGTACACTATATGAAAAAGGAATACAGTAAGTGACAGAATTGCTGCAGTAAAGGCTTTACAGTATTTGCAATAGGAAATTACTGCAAGAGATCAACAAAAATCTGTAATATAGCTGCTGGTTACAGTTGTGTAAAAATAAAATATACAAACAGAAAAAGGCACAGAAGAAAAAAAAAGAAAAATACACAGTCCTTTTCTAATCTACCCTCTCTTTCTTCTGCTCTATATTGTTCTGTGTCCACATTGAACAAGATCAGTCCAAAGAGGTCCCCTTTTTACAGTATATGGTCATGCAACTGAAAGAACCTCAACACCTGGGTATGTCTCCAACTTAGACGGGAATCAGCTGTGATTGGTCTATTTGCATGACTTCAATCAGTTTCTCAATAGCAATATAAAAAATATAGGACATATATTTGTGTTTCAATATACAATGTGAACTGCTGTTCACTTCAACTGTAGCCTATAAGTTAGGTTTAGAACATGAGGTTATCTGTTCTGACATACAGTGTGCAAGCATTTGTAAATTTGGCAGTAAAAATCCACAGTTTTGGTCTTGGTTGAGCTTGTGTGTAAAAGAAATTCCAGAGTTTTTAAAATGTGTTCACTGAATGCATTTTGTGTCAAAGGAACAAGAAATGTGTTAATGGTATGGCCCGCAACAGATCGATGTTGTGCTAACTGTGTTAAGAGTTATGAAAATGTGACTACAGAACTGATAAAAGGTTGCTAGCAATCGTAAAAAACTGTAATAAAAAGTGCAGCCTATAAGAAAGTGACTGGAATGAGTGTTTACATAGCAAAATTGTATCCATTGACCGGATTATGAAAGGGTTAGGCTATACCACCCCTCTCAACGGAATCAAGTTTCTTTCAAAATGGGCCAGTTTATTCTGATTGGACTACTATTCTTGTTCTTCTACCATTGCAAGAAAAACATTGCTAAAAAGATTTATAGTTTTGTCAAATAAATAATGGCATTGTTATACAATCATACTTTGTATTCATCTAACTTTTATGACATCGAATCCTGGCTGAATCGAATCGTGAACCCCACATCGTGAATCCCCTTTAATTTTCCCGTAACTCCTGAATAAGAAGCTGTGAATCGGAAACTCTTTTGCATTCACTTTATGTCAGACTGTGCGATTGGAGATAAGTAAAATCTTCAGTTCAGTTTGAGTTCTTTATTTTAATCCCAAAATTGATTTGCAAGCAGGTGTAAAAAAAAAAAGAAAAAAAAAAAGAAAAAAAGTAGGCAATGACAAGTAACATACAGATATACAATACAGTAAAATAAACAAAAACATTATTATTATTATTATTATTATTATTATTATAATTATTAATAATAATAATAATAATAATAATAATAATAACAATAAAATTGCCAGTCCACAGTTGTGGTGTGCAATAATAACTTTCTGCAGGACTTCTTTCTCAAAATAACTTTAACTGTCTTCTTCAGAACAAGGAGACCACATGATTGGAATGAAAATAAAATTTCACTTATATTTTTATATTTCACTCTGTTTGAGGATATGTTTTTCAAAATTGATCTGAGAGATTTTGAGAGCGATCTCAGATTGTGAAGACACATATTCATGAGTGCAAGCATACTCACATAGACAGACACACACACATACACATACTGATACACAAGAAATACACACATATACACACACAGCCTTTACATAATCCCAGGATTTGTGTTTCAACCTACTGTATATAAACTAATGTCAGGAATATCACACTCAGATCATTTCAGACTGTGCACAGTACATCAAGTCAGAGGTGAGTACATCCTGCTTCAGGTTTACACTTCCTGTAGTACCGCACTTAACTGCATTTAGCTTAGATCTGAGAACAAAGAATGTGATATATGCAATATAGTTTATTTTTATTTAACTATTGAAATGGTAATTTTATATAAATAATTGTTTTTTTTAGTTAATTATTTTCCACTTGCAAGAATTGACAGCTTTTCAAGATTTATAGCTCAGATCTCATACTTCCATATTTCTCATGTTTCCTATGGTTTTAAACTGGTTTACACTCATAAAAAAATATTACAAATCACATCTGATGGCACAGTTATGTTTAATGCTTTTCATTTACAGTCAGTATTTACAATATTTAATAATTATTCAGCCATATAAAAGTCTTATGGAGGTTATAGCCTACACTGAAATTCTACACCAAAAAGCAACATGTTTACTTTTGGAACACAACTGATGGAAATTAGAATTATGTATATTATATTTCATCTTTATTTTGTATATTATATTTAAATTCAATTTGCATTTGAAGTGGGCTGTGAATGCCATGTTCATGTAATATAAGTCTAATGTATAGTTTTTTACGTTTTAAGAAACTAACATTTTATGAACGATAATAAATGTGTTTGTTTCTATGGAAAAAATCTTCAGGAATGGAAGAAAAATATTTAGGGGTTCAAAACCTAAATAGAGACTCTGGGCTCTGTTTGTGTGAATCAAGGCGCACGAATCAAGGCGCAAGTGTTTGGTAAGTTTGTGGCCAGTGGCGCGCAGTACACATGTGGTGCTGTTGGAGATGGGGTTGGATTAGGAGGAATAGGCCTACATTATCAGTAGGTATTTTAGGGGCTGGTGTTGTCGTGAGCAAGCACAAATCACAATAATCTATGACACCAAAATTGTACTGCACTTCTTGATCACTACTGATACACCCCCTACTGCGCCTCTCCTCCCTCTTCAGCATAGTCAAGTTCAAAGCGAGTCACCAAAATACCAAACCGGCGAAGGCAAGAAAAAAATGTGTACATCCAACAAAAATACCACTTTGCCGGCGCAAATTCTGCCATGTACCATGCGCCATCACATTTTTATGATTCTGATTGGCCACAGAACCCCTGGAGTTCTTCCATTCCAAGGTTTTTTGTCTCAGGGATTTAGTTTTCCAGAGTCCTCATCTCATCAAGAAGAAAGAGTTTTCATACATAGTGTTTCTGGTCCTAGTTGGCTCACCCTGTTCTACACATACTTCAGGATCCTTTTTGCTGCAAAGGCAGCTGCTGCAGATGCAAAGAAAGCGAAGAACACTGTCCTTCTCCATGGCTTTCAGCTGGTCTTATGTATGCTCACCTATGTGGTCCCTCTGATGATCAAAGGTCTGACACTCTTGTTCCCAGAAGGGTCACTGGTCATTCGCTTCACCCTGTCTGTCTTTATTCAGATCCTGCCGCGGCTCATAAGCCCTATTGTCTATGGCCTACGAGACAACACTTTCAGGAAGTACCTGAAGAAGTATTTCTTCTGTAAAGAGTGCATTCGTATCCAGCCACAGACTACAGTGAAGCCGCCTTTGTAAAATAACGCTGTGTTTGGGTTTGATGCTTAAACCTGCAATAAGCGATTTCAGACCCTATAACCAATCCTGAAACTAACGTGTGCTATGTGGAGATTTCCTTGAAATGTAATGATATAAAAAATAGCCACACAAGTGGGCCAGCTGTGTTGCTGTTTTCACCTCTTTTCTAAACCTTGTTGTCAAAACCCAGCCCGACTCGAAGCTCCTCCCGACCCATTCAGTAGCTTTTCATTTTTTTTAAAACTAGCTTGTCTCCTCCCATGCTGTGTAAAGTGGCGCTCTTCCCCTCCCATTCCTCAAACAAGTTTGCGTAATGGCGGCATTGATGAGGCGAGCAAGTAAACTAGTAAACTTGCTACCTACCTCTTCACTTGTCATTGTGGGACATCTAACCTTCAGCGGGGGAAAAATCTGGCAAAGTGAGACTGGTAACCGGTGACACTTCTCCATAGGTACGTTTATCTTAGCTATTAGACTTTATGCACGGTCCTTCGTGAAGTTTGTCCTTTGGAGCCTCTGTAGTCCAGCAGCTTTGCTGTGATTTATTTATAAATGTGTTGCGGTTTCTGCCACCCTCTAGTGGTCGGAAAATCGCTTAGTGCCGCTTTAAGCAGGTTTGCGGAGTAACACATTCTATAAAATGGGATTATAGTAATCCAATTATACAAAATAGCAACTGTAATAAATTAATAGGGCTGCCCCCGACGAAAGATTTTCCTAGTCGACTAGTAGTCGTTAGTTCAAGCCATCAGTCGACTAGTCGTTGCACGTTTATGATATTAATTTAATTATTTAAATATATATTTTTTGAAAAAACACACCCAAGTCGCGGCTACTTGCAGTCAGAAACACCGGTGAAATACACTCTGGTTCATGGGAAAAAACACACCCAAGTCAAGGCTACTCGTGGTCAGAAACACCGGTGAAATACACTCTGGTTCACCAAAAAAAAACACACAATAGGTGTAGGCTATCAGTCGCTTGCTTTGAGCTTTTGCTTGTTTATTCAAAGTTTATTAATATTGAACGTGTCGCGTGTCCAAATTGCACCAAATCCGATACTGCAGGTCCTTGGGTCCCCAGCAATACACCCGCCAAGTGTGAAGTAGATCGGACGAACGGTTGTCGAGATATGCGAAGGACTCACACACACATACATACACACACACATACATACACACACATACATACATACAGACAGACAGATTCCTTGCTTTGTAGTTTGATGGCATCAAAATCTCACTCCAGCCAGGTACCCAAAGTTGGCAACCCTGGTCTAATAACTTTTTAACGACAAGGCGCAGCTCCCGAATGGAGTTTGAGGGGTTTTTGGGGTTTTTTTTTTCCTGCGACTAACTGACCAATGAAAACTTGGTCGACTAAGACTCTTCTCATCGACTAACGGTTTGGTCAACTATTAGGGGGCAGCCCTATAAATTACAGTTAAAGAGAAAGACACATATGAGATTGAAGATGTCTATGTGATGTCTAACAGTTGATTACACTTTTGATTATTCAGAAACAGGTTGAAGCTAAAAAGCATTAAAATTGTTAGATTGTAGATGCAAACATAATTGATTTAACTGGAAATCACGGCTTATCTTTGCTGTAGATAACACAATTAAAATTTTCTGTCTGTGAATGGCAGTGAACTGCCAGTTAATCTAATGAATGATAATCCTGATAATTTTAAGAAGGTAATTAGTAATCAGTTCATTGCATTACATTAAGTACTGATTGTGCTACTGTTGTGCTCAGCAAGGATGAATAAAGTTTAAAAAAACAAGAGAAAAAGACCTGATAAATTGATTTTGTTGTTGACCAGTTTTCCTACAGATTTTTTTCTTACATCAAATTCCATGACTATTCTATTACTATTCCATGACATACAGAATAATGTCCATAATCATATATTTGGCAGCATTTATGTTCAAATTACAATTTCAAGTTCGAGTAGCTGATGTGAATGTCCCGGGTCAGGTTTTTGAGCGGCTGCAGCAACTATTTGGGAAATACTTATGTTATCAATCTGTTGATTTGTTCCTTCAATAGTATATATATCCACTCATTAAATATTTGTCATGCTTAACATTAAACATCTGTATGCTTGAACAAGAAAATATGAAGAAAAAAAAAAACAATCAATATGTATCACATTCCATTGTTTTTCCAGGCCTTGAAAACAACTGTCAAATTTCCTGACATTTCTGGGTTTTCAGTGACACTGATCAGAGGTAAAAACTGGAACATGTCATACATCAGATTGGAACTTCATAGGCAAAAAATTTCAAATGTAGTGTGCTGGATTAACTCCTGGACACTGATGTTTCACATGGGGTATAAGGGTATACACGCTGGATAAACGGAGTAACGTTGAAGCAGTTGGACTATAGCAGCAGAGGAACACACCAGGTTCCACTCCCATCAGCTAAGAACACGTAGATGAATCTACATTGCGCAAGTGATCACTAAAACTACACGATTGAAGAGTGCAAAAATGTCACATGGGCTGACAAATCCCACTTTTTGTTGCAACATGGTGATGTCAGGGTCAGAATTTGGCACAACCAAATTGAATCCATGAGCCCTTGCTGACTGGTGTCAATGGCTCAGACTGGTGGTGGTGGTGTAATCATGTTGGGAATGTATGAATTCTGTTATACCAGTGGTCATCAGTTCTGGTCCTCGATGGCTGGAATTATGGAAATAACTATATCAGGAAGGACAAAAAGTTTGCAGGACACTGGCCATCAAAGACCAGAATTGATGACCCCTATTATAAGAGAATTCATAAATTCCCAACACGATTACACCACCACACCATGTTGCAAAAAAACATGAGATTTGTCGGCCCAGGCGACGTTTTTCCACTCTTTGATCATGTAGTTTTAGTGATCACATGGATACTGTAGGTTCATCTTCTTGTTCTTAGCTGACAGGAGTGGAACCTGGCAGTCTTCTGCTGCTGTAGCCAAACTGCTTTACGAGTTGTGTACTGTGAGATACACTTTTATCACATTATTTTTGGTAGTGCGAGAGTCCCAGGAGATTGGCCTCTTCAGAGATGCTAGGACCATCATATATGATACCAATCCTCATACCATGATCAAAGTTGGTTAAATTGTGCATTTTGCCCATTCCAAAATGTTATGGAACAGTAACCAAACCTCTCGACCCCATCTATATACTTTATACTTGTGCTTTATTAATACAGTATTTATAGAAGTGCTTTATTTACATAGTGTATGAGCTATAATTTAATACTGATTATAAACTGTATTTCCCCAGCGCGTATTAGACCGATTTCTTAATTGATTTGCTTTTCTCATAAAGAATAAGCTGGTTAACTCTTTGTATTTACATACAGTGGATCACAACTTGGTCACTGACACATGTACTAAGTAAAAAGGAGAGCAGAATGAGAATCATTGATCTATTCAATCTAACAGGGAATACCTGATGCACCACTCATTCACGTGACAGCTGATCACAGGTTCAAGATACACACATGCATATACATAGACACAGACACACACCAGCATGGTCTCTACCAATCCCAGGTATCATCTGTCAGCCCATATAAACTCCTCACATGGATGTCACACCGATATCAGGTTGGTGTTACCTGACGTCTTGGGTAGGTACAATCTACTGTATGCTTGATATTGTTATTGCATTGGACTGCATTTGGTATGGAAATGTTAATGGTATATGGTAAATGACTACATTATGTGCAATAATGAGCTTTTTCTTGTGCTGCTTTTTTTTATTTAGATATACTATCTACAGAAAATGCTGATTTGCCTCGGTCATATTGGGCACAGATAGGGCTGTATATATAGTCTATAAAGAGTGTGGTGTGTGTGCTTTATTGTTTAGGTATTTACCAGTTAATGTAAAATTAGATTTACATGAGGCAGATATACAAAATCGTCAGTGTCATGAGTGTCATGGTATGTTTGTTATAGTCACATTTTCTGAGTGCAGAATTTACCTCATTTTAACGATCTTGTATAGCCTTTTCAGGTACATCTTTTTTTTTTATTTTGATATTTTGGAGGGCACACCATAATCTAAAAAGTAAATATGATTGTTTCTGTCATTTGTGTAACAGATTTGGAGGATCCTGCAATTTCAGACATGAATTTATCATCTGTTGGTGGTAATGTGACTTCAGTTGGAAATTACCGGGACACGTTCAGCACAGCTGTGGCCAAGAATGTGATTGTTGTGGCCCTCTGTATCTCCATTAACTACATCAATGGTACCTTGGTCCACACCTTCAGTAAACATCAGGTCTGAAATCTGCTATTTCTGTTTATGTACAGGCAAAAGAATGAATTTTATTTTTTTCTTCAGAGTTAAAGTGGACCACAAAATAAGACTACAGGGGAATTCTAACACGTCAAATCTCCTTGCCTTTCTCCTCAAATCATCTTTTCAATTCACTCTGTTCTCACCAAATAGGAGTCACATTTGAAATCTCTTTGCATTCTTTTGATCTGCTTTGTGCTGAACAGCTTAGGCCGTGGCAACACTGATCCATTGTGTCTGTCCATCTCTGTTCATTTCAATTCATTTTCAATGAGAGCCCTGTCTGCGTTGTCCAGACAGGTCTGATGACGTGTCTGTCTCCATCAAATTTCCATCCATTGTGATGAACAGACCCAGTTCAACTTTTTCTGGACGGACAGATTTGCCAATCAGAGGCGTTCCTACGTTTATTTTGGAAAAAAAGCGGCGAACACAGGGACAACAGTACAACCAAAACAAAGATAAAACGGAGGAAGCTGGGTATAATGTTGGGATGACTGTAGGTTTTACAGATCAGTTTAATTTATACTGTATAGTCTGTTTCTTCTTTTTTTTCTGTGAAGTGGCACCATTGTGAGCAAAGCCTTTCCGTCCTTCTGCCTAACCCACGATGTTGACGTTCCAAAACAAACCAACAGACAGAAATCTATCCATCAATAATTCAGTCTGTTTTATGATGGATCAGTGTGGCCGCCGCCTTAAACCGTTTTTTTTTTTCAAATGACGGAATTACATTTTTGTAAATACTCCCAGTCCCAGTCTCAAAAAGCTTAACATTAACATCTACTTTAATGGTTCATTAAGTTATATTCCTTATGATTCCCTTGTCTTAACCAACCTTATCCTCCAGATCTTCAATGTGAACCCTCGTTACATTCTGTTCATCCACCTGGTGATAAATGACATAATGCAGCTGACCCTCTCAAGCTTTCTCCACGTCATCAGCTATGTCCTGTACATCATCAATGTGCCCTTCTGCATTATCCTGCTGATTATTGCCATCCTCACTACCCTCAACACCCCACTAAATTTGGCTGGTATGGCAGTCGAGTGTTACATCGCCATCTGCATCCCCCTCCGTCATGGCCAGATCTGTACTGTCAAGAGAACCTATGTTCTGATCGGTTTGATCTGGGTGACGAGCGCGGTCTGTATCCTGCCAGATCTCTTCATCCTCCTGGCCACTGAACCTCTGCAGTTCTTCCATTCCAGAGTGTTCTGCGCCAGGGATTATGTATTCAGAAGCACCTACAGCCTCAAGAAAAGGGATGTATCCCACATAGTTTTTCTGGTCCTGGTTTGGCTAACCCTCTTCTACACTTACTTCAGGATTCTGTTTGCAGCTAAGGAGGCTAACACAGATGTTAGAAAAGCCAGGAACACTATCCTCCTCCATGGTTTCCAGCTGCTCTTATGTATGCTCACTTACGTGCGACCCATGTTAGAAAAAGGCCTGCTGTACTTATTCCCTAAGCAGCACCTGGCCACACACTTCACCTGCTATATTATTGTTCAGATCCTGCCACGGTTTGTTAGTCCCATTGTCTACGGACTACGAGACCAGACTTTCAGGCGATATCTGAAAAGGTACCTGTTGTGTAAAGTGAGCATAAGAAACCATGCAGAAAATGTCACCAATTCAAGCACTGGGCATGCTGTGAAAGGCCAATGAAAAGGCCTCAGTTTTAAAGCTCGTCTCAGGGTTGTTGCAGCATAATAATACCATAATGCAGCATATACAGACAAAAAGATAAGAAATCATTTGTTATCTGTAGAACAGTATGTAACATGTAATGACAATGATTGTGGTTTTGTTCAGTTTTCATTAAAGATGCCGTGATGGTTGTATTTAAAACATAATGGTACTAACTACAAACACCTACTATGGCCCCAATTTTCAAGGGCTTTTTTTTTTCTTCTAATTTTTCAGATCTTTGCTCATCATATCCACAACAGCCTGATAAAGGTTGGACAGTAAAATTATGAAATGTAAATATACAAATAGTAATGTGTTTTATGTTGTCAAAGCCTCAAGACAGCCACAAGAAGATGTTTAGTTGGTGCCATGATCATCACATTACAGTAGAAAATGACAAGTGCCATTGTATGATAGGCTATACGCATATTTAGTGTGCTTGCCGTAGGCAGAGCACACTCTTACTATCTTGCATACTTATTATTAGTGTGCTTGCCGTAGGCAGAGCACACTCTTATTATCTTGCATACTTATTAGTGTGCTTGCCGTAGGCAGAGCACACTCTTATTATCTCACATACTTATTAGTGTGCTTGCCGTAGGCAGAGCACACTCTTATTATCTCACATACTTATTAGTGTGCTTGCCGTAGGCAGAGCACACTCTTATTATCTCACATACTTATTATTAGTGTGCTTGCCGTAGGCAGAGCACACTCTTATTATCTCACATACTTATTAGTGTGCTTGCCGTAGGCAGAGCACACTCTTATTATCTCACATACTTATTATTAGTGTGCTTGCTGTAGGCAGAGCACACTCTTATTATCTTGCATACTTTATTAGTGTGCTTGCCGTAGGCAAAGCACACTCTTATTATCTCACATACTTATTATTAGTGTGCTTGCCGTAGGCAGAGCACACTCTTACTATCTTGCATACTTATTAGTGTGCTTGCCGTAGGCAAAGCACACTCTTATTATCTCACATACTTATTAGTGTGCTTGCCGTAGGCAGAGCACACTCTTATTATCTTGCATACTTATTAGTGTGCTTGCCGTAGGCAGAGCACACTCTTATTATCTCACATACTTATTAGTGTGCTTGCCGTAGGCAGAGCACACTCTTATTATCTCACATACTTATTATTATTTTTCCACCAAAAAGTTTGGCACGCTACTCCTCCTACAGTTTTTACAGTACATAGACATGTGAGACATCAAAACGTGCGGCTCATTGAGGAATCGTGTGCTATTACTTTTTTAAGAGATCCCTCATAAGGTTTTTGAGATATTAAGGATTAAATGCCATTTTAGACGCAATACACACACATTGTAAAATGATGAGAACCATGTGGACTCAATCATAGGATCACAGAGCCAGATTTTTAAGTTTCGTTTTGTCCGATTTAAGTTTCGTTTTGTCCGCCATCTTGTTTCTCCGCACAGTAGCTGAAGCTAACTGAGGCTAAGGTAGAATCAGATCAGTATGGATGTATTTGGACTTTTATTCTGTATATTAAAAGTCTACAGCTGAGTTTTTAATGGCTGGCTTGATGCATTTGGGACAGACGGACCATGCCGCGGAGATCGGGAGGTACGTCTGGTTTCTCCCACACAGCAGCTGAATCTAACTGAAGCTAAGGTACACACACAGAGTATGGTGGTTTCTGCGCGTCGGCCGACGCTTAACGGAGCTTCTCACGAGCTCAGTTTTTAAGCTAGAGCAGAGCTTTTTTTATTAGCGGAAACTAGACATCCAGACGAATACGTAGGTACTAGCCATGTTATGTAACATAGCTCCAAAGTCGGCAAAGTTTTTGACAAAGGTAAATGGGCATGACTATTTTCAAACGTGTCCCTTGACCTCTCACATCAAGATATCTGAATGGCTCATTAGAACCGCAAGAGTCTTAGCTTTACAGCCATATCTGACATATGTCAGCTACATTGGGTATATGAGCTCCAGGGTACTAAAGACACAGTGTTCTGCATGCAGTGAAAAGATGTTATTCTCGCCTTTTTTTCTTTCCCTATTTCTGCACACTGTGGTACCTAAACAGTCATGGAATTGTAGAAATTGGGTATGGCTACAAAGCTGAGACTCTTGTGAATCCAAAGAGCCCAATTGCATTCATGTGTGATGAAATATGGCCTCATAGTAACCATTTCAATGTGATGACAGCATTTTTTAAAACTTGACCTTACTGTATAAAATGACATGAAATGAAATGATCGAGCTCATTCATGTCAGTGCTTCGACACAGCCAGCAGATGGCGACAGAGACCATGAGTTCCGCATATGGGCTTTCTGTCAGCCTTGGCACCGTCTTTGTGATGCATTTAGGGTCCTTGGAAAGCTGGGAATCTGTAGTTTCGTTCGATACCAAACATGTTGCTGTGGAATGATGAGAAAAGTTTCCCAGTGCCTTTGAACGCAACTGGCTCTGTTTACTGAGTCTAGTCTGTCAAAATGCTAACAATTGCAATGCTGCACCGCTTAGCAAAGCTAGTGAATGCCAAATTTAAGGGCAGGGGCATTGCAAGGGCGGCAAGCACACTTAAATTTTCTTTCGAAAATTTAGCCTTTTCTAGTTAGTACTTAAAACCTTAAAATGAAATAAAAATGTCCGTATGCCTCAATAGATTTAGGTAGATGGAAATGGAGAACTGAACCTTAAACCTAACCTATATCATAATGAAATTTCATTGGTTCTGATTGTTACTGTTGACATCTGACATCTAAACTGTAAGGCTTGAATTGAAAGACAAAGTAAAAATAAAAATAGATAAATAAATATACCACAATTTGTATTAATCCCCCTCTGAAAAAATCCTAATATCGATACTTGGATGTTATTTTACTGCTATGACAGGGACATATATCAAAATATTAAGTCTGAATCCAAAAGTCTAGGAGACATTTTTGACTTTTGGCAACATGCCAAAACAAAAAAAGTGCAATCTTGCTTTTTCCAGTTTATGAATATTGCAAAAGTCAGATCAATCCTGAATTTTAATGACACAGAGAAAATTATTCATGCCTTCATTTCATCTTGGCTGGATTACTGTAACTCATTGTTCTCCTGTCTTAATCAAAAAGTTTTGGATCGGCTTCAAATGGTACAAAATTCTGCAACCAGGCTTTTAACTGGGACTACGAGACGAGATCATATCACCACCATTTTAGCTTCTCTACACTGGTTACCTGTCCGTTTTAGAATCAGTCAATCATCAATTATTTATTGATGATTGACCCACCACCGTGGCTACTGGGATACAAGGGTATCCCAAAAATGTAACTGTGTGTAGGGCGACGCAAGAACTGTAATTGGCCCACTTCCTATTTCCTCCTACCTGTAACAGGTTGATGTCGCTGATAGCGAAGACAACATGGAGCAGATTGAGTAGAGACTGTGGAGGAGGAGAGCTGCAAATATATTCATTTGTAGGACAACTAATTTCCAAATTATAAAGACTACCAGATGTCACTGAATTTGTGGTCAGAAATATCCCAGAACATGAACTTCAGAGACTGTAAACACAATTACTTCTTCTGTTATTACTTCTGTGTTAAAGCACAACACTGTTGTCTAGCGTTTTGGTGTTCTACGCGCATAGTCACCAACGCAGGACCATAAATGCACACTCCGCCATACACACCTACGCCTTAGCTACAGAAGTGTAATTTGGCTTTTAGGCCTGCTGGTACCTACCTACAAGGGAGGCCCAACATGGGCCCAGCGACAGATCTACCACAGCTTTATGGTAAGGCCTTATAGTTGTAGGAGTTGTAATTAAAAAATCAAAACATCAATCCGCTCAGCACACCACAACCCTGTGTTCACAGCATGGACCCTTTTAAAACTATTTTCCATTGTGTTAAGATCAACCTGCACTCAATTAAAATGTATTTTAATGGTTTAAAAGATGTAGTTCAAATTAATATATTATGTCATGATTGACTTTTCTAGCTTTATACTGATATAAGGCTAGAAAAGTGTACTTAGTGTGCTTAGTGTACTTAGAAGAATGTCTGTATCAACTATCACTGAAAATGTAATGGTGTTGTCTTTGTCCTTGCTTAGATATAATTTGGTTACTTTGTTACTTTGTACCCCAACAGGTTGGGTAGCCGAATGCTAGCGGCTAACTTGCAGCACTCTGTACAGTCCTCTCCACGTGACTGACTGTTTACATCCCACGCTCCCTCCCCGGAACCTCCATCTCCGCCTATAGTGACACCTCAGAGTACTGAGAGTACAGTATGCAAACCCCGTTCTTCGGGCAGGGGAGGAGGCCTCGCGCTGATCTATCGCGAGAGTATAAAACTAACGCCACTCTCTCTACCTGATCAGTCTTCCTTTGAACTGCTGGCTGTTAAGCTCTGTGGTCCTACACCCACCATTATTGCTGTTCTTTACAGACTACCCAAGTCATCAAATATTTTCATCATTGAACTCTCAACAGTTTTAACCACCCTTAGTGCAATGTCTCCTAATATCATCCTAATGGGGGATTTTAATGTTCATTTCGATAACACTGACAATATGTTCACTAAAGATTTTAAAGCAATGTTAGATTGCTTTGATCTAACACAATATGTCAACTTTACAACCCACATCAAGGGCCATATCCTTGACTTAGTTTGTTGTTCCGGCATCACACCATATAACATCACCGCTGCTGAACTACCGATCTCAGACCATAAAGCTGTGTTATTCAACACCAACCTACCGCTCAATAAAACAAGGGTGCATCGTATCATATCATACCGCAACATCAGACATCTTAACCCAGAAGATCTCAGCAGTTTAATTACCTCGAACCCCGTTCCTGCTCCCACCCCCTCACTCTTGGATCTAATGGACTATTATAATGACAGTTTATCTTCTGCACTTGATACTCTAGCCCCTCTGAAAACACGGGTTGTCTCATTTGCCCATACTGCTCCCTGGTACACACCTGAACTACGTCAGCTCAAGGTTTTAGGTCAGCGCCTGGAGAGGCTCTGCACCAAGACTGGACTTGCTGTTCATAAACAAATGTATTTTGATCATATACTCCACTACAAAAATGCTCTCTTAATAGCTAAAACCTCCTATTATGCAAATATCATCAGTACAGGTGAAGGGAATACTAGAACTCTCTTCTCCACAGTGAAAAGGTTACTCAAACCACCTGAAACCAATATGAACAGTAACCTTTCTAATGAGCAATGCTCTGCTTTTTTGACGTTTTTCAACCCAAAATTACTACAATTCATGAGCAGCTGGCCTCTGCTAACATTATGCAGACCGACTTACCATCAGCAAGCACCATGAAACTGTTCCCATCCACTGTCCTATGTGACTTCAGTCTTCCAATCGAAAATCACATTTTTGAACTTATTACTAAGTCCAATACCTCCACATGTCACCTGGATCCAATTCCCACAACCCTAGTTAAAGCATGCTTGCCCTCTATCATTTCCCTGATAACCTCCATTATCAACTCCTCTCTGTCCACTGGTACAGTTCCCTCATCACTGAAAGTTGCCATAATCAGACCAACTCTTAAAAAACCTTGTTTAGACTCTAGTGACCAAAACAACTATAGGCCTATTTCCAATTTACCATTCTTCTCCAAAATTCTTGAGAGGGTAGTTGCATCTCAACTCCAGATCCACCTTGATAGCAATAATCTCTTTGAACAATTCCAATCTGGCTTTCGCCCCAAACATAGCACAGAAACAGCCCTGGTTAAGATCACCAACGACCTCCTCCATGCAGCTGATTCCGGTCTACTCTCTATCCTCATCCTCCTGGACCTCACCGCAGCCTTTGATACTGTATCCCATCAGCTCCTCTTGGATCGTCTGGCCAGTATTGGAGTTGGGGGCACTGTGTATCAGTGGTTTGCCTCCTACCTTGCAGACAGGACACATTTTGTACAAATTCAGAATTACCGGTCAGAAAGCTCCATAGTTCACCACGGAGTTCCACAGGGTTCAGTGTTGGGGCCACTCCTGTTTATTATTTACCTCCTCCCTCTTGGCAATATCTTCCCTAACCCTAACCCTAACCCTAACCCTCACTCCCCTGTTGATTCAATTACACTGGCTCCCTGTGTCACAACGGATTAACTTTAAAATCTTATTATTAACATTTAAGGCTCTTCATAATCTATCCCCTGCTTATCTTACAGACCTCCTTCAGACTTGCACTCCCTCTCGCTCCCTGCGGTCTTCATCAGCAGGTCTACTGGCTCTACCAACCATCAACCTCAGCACAATGGGTGCCAGGGCCTTCTCCTATGCTGCACCCAAACTTTGGACCTCCCTTCCCCCTCACATCCGCATACTGGACTCCATTACAGAATTCAAAACTGCTCTTAAAACCCATCTTTTTAAACTAGCTTACTCACTTTAACTGCATCAACTGCATCTTATTTTATACTACAATATCGATTTTTAACTCATTTGCTGAGCTATGCTCTGTTGCTTATTGCATGTCTTACTGTTGATTGTACTCATGTCTTATTACTGGTGCTTTGCTGTTTATTGTATGTTTTATTACTGATCTTATATGATGTTAGGTGATTGTACTGATGTCTTATTACTGTTGCTTTGTTGTTTATTGTATGTTCTATTACTGAACTTATATGATGTAAGGTGACCTTGAGTGCCATGAAAGGCGCCATTAAATAAAATGTATTATTATTATTATTATTATTAAGGTACGTTCAGACTACGGGCTACAAAAGCTACAGAACGGTCTGGCGTACCAAGCTGCACCGTTGTCAATGGAGCAGTAAAGTGTTGCCCAGGTGGTCGCTGACGGTTCATGTCGTCGTCACGCTGGGTGCACCAACTGATAATGTCAGACTGTCATAGCGTTGCATTTGTCTCGTTTTTATTTTATTTGGCAAATACTCGTTCTTCTAATTCATCAAGTAAACAATAATAATGTAAATATAATGACCCTCCACTACCTTGATTTGTTTGTGCTTCACTGCGTCAACAGAGTGTGGAAAAAAGTTTAAGCCAGCTGAACTTCAGTTTGTAGCTGCGCACGCCCAATGCGCTGCTACATTTTACGCTCTGCAGTTTGTAGCATTGCGTCGTCGCCTTCCATTGAAAACGAATGTCTTCCTGATGCTTTGTAGCCCGTAGTCTGAACGCACCATTATGTATATGTAGGGGGAATGAACCCCCTGGGTCAGGTGATGTGGATACTTATTTAAGACACACCGGCCCTGCCAGCCACGCCTATACACCGCACTATAAATCGCACACACCAGCATGGAATCACTGGTTAACATTGATTGGAACATGTCACCGAGCAGCCTTGAGGTGCATGGAGAGATAGTCTCGTCACTCAGAGAACAAAGGTTACATCATAACTTAACGTTCGCTATCATATCGAGACTATCTCTCCACTCTGTTACAAATTCTATATGTACAGGGAAACTAAGACACACCGCAAGGACACGGTGCAGTCCCTACACAGAGCAACTCACACAAGAACGCCATATAGGCCCACAACAAATGAACAGCCTAAGGCCCCGCCAGACGCGAAGGCCAATGCTGAGAGGTGGAATGGCCTCTCAAACCAGCTCGCAAGACGCTAAACTGGCTGAAAAGGGAGACAGACATCGCCCCGACTGGGGACCTGATGGAAAGAGGCCCAGTTCTATGGGGGAACTGTAGAATTTAGTCACTGTCAGGTTGCACCTAACACCAACTCCTCAAAGGAGGTGCTGGGTGCTACATTTAAGCAGTAGAACCTGGTGCTGCTACGCCCCCAGGACAACAGAGTGTGTCTATGTATATGCAAACATGCATATACATACACACAAACACACACCAACATGGTCTCTACTAATCCCAGGTGTCATCATCAACCTATATAAACTCCTCACATGGATATCACACCCATATCAGGCTGGTGTTACCTGACATCTTGGGTAGGTACAATCTATTATATGCTTGATGTTGTTATTGCATTGGCTTGCATTTGGCATGGAAATGTTAATGGTATATGGGAAACGGTAAATGACTAAATTATGTGAAATACTGGGTTTATTCTTGTACTTCTTTTTTTTATTTAGATGTACTATCAACAGAATTTGCTGATTTGTGTCAGTCATATTGGGCACAGATGGGGCTAGTGTAATGGAGGAGTGTGGTGTGTGTGCTTTATTGTTTAGGTATTTACCAGTTATCTTCCATTATAATGTAGTCCCATTTATGCAGGTATTATCATCATAGTTTCAAATATTTTCATTTAGTATAGTATTATTGTAGTATTTTGTAATTTGAGGGCCAATTGGGTACTTGCAAATATGTCAGGTAGTCCTAATTGTTTGCTCAGTGATAAGTGGCTTTCATTTAAATTGAGTGATGATCAATATTGCTGTTTCTTGATTAATTGATTTATCCCATACACATAAATACAAATCATAGTGAATCAATACCATTACCCCACTTTACTGCAAAACTGTATAAAGTGCTGCAAAGTATGTTTTATTAAAAGTATGTTTATTGACTTTTTGTCACAAGACAAAAAACAAAAGAAAAGACAGAGGGCAGAGGGCATTGCATTCAGATGATGTGAAGAAACAGAACACAAACCTTACCATGCATAAAAAAAGCATACATAAACAAATTGACAAAAACAAATATGCATGTATTTCACAATTTAAAGCTATAAAAAAGTAGATAAATAGCTGTTTGGCATGTCTGTGTGGTGAGATGGTTATAAAACTTGTTACTGCAAAGTATGTTTTGAATGTTTTAAACTACAAAGTATGTTTTACTGTAAAATTAGATTTACATGTGGTAGATATACAAAATCTAGAAGTTATGAGTATCATGGTATGTTTGTTACAGTTACACCATTGGAGCAATTTCTAGTGTGCGGACTCTATTTTGCAACTGTCTTTCTGTCTAGCACCTAGTATCAGTTTGGATGTGTGTGCTTTCGTGTATCTTTAGTTAAATGTTTGTTACAGTAACATTTTCTGAGCACAGACAATTGCACAATTTTAACAATCTTGTATAGCCTTTTCAGGTATATATTATTTTTTTATTTTTATATTTGGAGGGCACACCATAATCTAAAAAAGAAATATATGATTGTTTCTGTCATTTCTGTAACAGATTTGGAGGATCCTCCAACTTGAGACATGAATTTATCATCTGTTGGTGGTAATGTGACTTCAGTTGGAAATTACCGGGACACGTTCAGCACAGCTGTGGCCAAGAATGTGATTGTTGTGGCCCTCTGTATCTCCATTAACTACATCAATGGTACCCTGGTCCACACCTTCAGTAAACATCAGGTCTGAAATCTGCTATTTCTGTTCATGTACTTGCAAAAAAAAAAGGGAGATTTAAAGTGGACAATGAAATAATACTACAGGGGAATTCCAACACGTCAAATCTTCTCGCCTTTCTCCTAAAATCCTCTTTTCCATTCACTCTATTCTAGCCAAATAGGTGTCAAGTTTGACATCGCTTTACATTCTTTTGATCTGCTTTGTGCAGAACAACTTCAACAGATCAATTCATATTTCAAATGATGGAATGAAATACATGTAATTGTTTATAGTCTCATGATTCCTACACTGGGGTTCTGGAAACTCTGTTCCCCATTTAAGTATATAAGATAAGCAGGAGTTGTAAAGGAAACAAGGCTTCTAAGAATTTGAAGCAAATTATACATGTGAAAGATTTGTGCTCCACATAGCCCCATCTACAATAAAGAAGGGACTGCAAATTCTGTCAGAGGTTAGTTAGGAGTAAACCGTTAGGATCCCTTGTACTCCTCACCTATTATACTAAATTCATTTAGTTTGGGTCCCAAAAATATCAAAAAGCTTAACATGGTTAACATCTACTTTTATGGTTCATCAAGTTATATTCCTTATGATTCCCTTGTCTTAACCAACCTTATTCTCCAGATCTTCAATGTGAACCCTCGTTACATTCTGTTCATCCACCTGGTGATAAATGACATAATGCAGCTGACCCTCTCAAGCTTTCTCCACGTCATCAGCTATGTCCTGTACATCATCAATGTGCCCTTCTGCATTATCCTGCTGATTATTGCCATCCTCACTACCCTCAACACCCCACTAAATTTGGCTGGTATGGCAGTCGAGTGTTACATCGCCATCTGCATCCCCCTCCGTCATGGCCAGATCTGTACTGTCAAGAGAACCTATGTTCTGATCGGTTTGATCTGGGTGACGAGCGCGGTCTGTATCCTGCCAGATCTCTTCATCCTCCTGGCCACTGAACCTCTGCAGTTCTTCCATTCCAGAGTGTTGTGTGACAGTTATTATGTATTCAGAAGCACCTACAGCCTCAAGAAAAGGGAAGCATCCCACATAGTTTTTCTGGTCCTGGTTTGGCTAACCCTCTTCTACACTTACTTCAGGATTCTGTTTGCAGCTAAGGAGGCTAACACAGATGTTAGAAAAGCCAGGAACACTATCCTCCTCCATGGTTTCCAGCTGCTCTTATGTATGCTCACTTACGTGCAACCCATGTTTGAAAAAGGCCTGCTGTACTTATTCCCTAAGCAGCACCTGGCCACACGCTTCACCTGCTATATTATTGTTCAGATCCTGCCACGGTTTGTTAGTCCCATTGTCTACGGACTACGAGACCAGACTTTCAGGCGATATCTGAAAGGGTACCTGTTGTGTAAAGTGAGCATAAGAAACCATGCAGAAAATGTCACCATGTCAAGCACTGGGCATGCTGTGAAAGGGCAATGAAAAGGCCTCAGTTTCCAACCTCATGCCAGGATTGTTGTTTGTTATGCATATTCAGACAAAAAAATAAGAAATAATTTCTTATCTGTAGAACAGTATGTAACATGAAATGGAATTTTTGTGGTTTTGTTCACTTTTCATTCAAGATGCCACAATGGTTGTATTTAAAACATAATGGTACTAACAACAAATATTTCTACAAAAAACTACTACCCCAGTTTTCAAGAGCAATTGTTTTTCTCCAATTTTTCATATCTCTGGTCATTATATCAACAATAACCAGAAAAGGGTTGGTCAATAAAGTTACGAAGCACTGGGTTGAGGGAATGTGGGTTTGGGTTGTTGTTTTTGAAAAACCTTAAAATACCTTGTTCTTTTGTCTACCAGTATGTCACAAAATATTGTTTAAAGAGTATATATATGAAGCATAAATATATATGTAGCAATGTTTTCTATGTTGTCAAAGCCTCAAGACTGCCACAGGAAGATGCTTAGTTGGGGTTGCCCTGATCATCACATTACAGTAGAAGCTCACAAGAGCCATTTTATGATAGGCTATATGTACATTTACGTGATCAAAACCTTACACCTTCCCTTAAAATAAAGCACTCACTGAAATTGAACACTGATCTGTCTTTTTGTCTTTTGCTTCTTGCGGCGAGCTGTTGTTACACCTGAAGCAACTGTTCCAACACCATCAGCGAGCTCTCTTCACCTAATTTTGAAATTATATGATTTTAGCACTTGCAAAATACTGTTTATTAGTATGATAACCAATGTACCTACACTGTCACACATATTGAAGGTAATTTGTACTTGTCTTACCTGGAATCATCTTGGGTCTTTGGCGACTGTGACCACTGTCTCTCCTTGTGGTTTGTCCATCTCCACTTTGGCTTTTATGTTGGCCATCTGCACTTCTGTTCTGAGATGGGACAAAACTGAAAACGGAACGGTATCCAATTCCAGACACTATAACATGATTTTTTGATGCTATGTTTTTAATGAATTCCCAAATTTCATACATCTATAGACATTTAGATATTTAAAGACATTCAGTTATGAACTTAGACACTATGAAGAAGCGTGAACCCTTAGATTGCATTTTGGGCAACGGTGCCTTCATGGAGAATATCCATAGTTGACAAGAAGAAGAAGAAGAAGAAGAAGAGTATTAAAAAAAATATCCAGTAGGTGGGGATATTGGCTGATGAATGGAGAAATAAGAGCCTTGAGTACATAGTCTACAATTCAGCATTCTGCAACATTGTGAAATTACAGCAAGGGTTAATATCAAACCTGATGTGAAGTGTCTGAAATTGGACAAGCCTTTTGCATCTCAAAACTGTGTGTCATCCATTTACAGGGACTGTAAGAGAAAGAATTGCAAAACAGGGTAAAAGTAATGTTCAGCTTTAAAAAAGACACACAGAGCATGATTAATTTATGGGAAACTTAAATGAAGACAGTAAATGATGAATTATATTTGTTATTGATTGTGAATTACATTAGACTTGTCTTTTGTCTCACCAACCCCCAAACCTTCTTTGGAGAAATTCATGTTAGCTATTATAGTTAGTTAACTACACATAATTAACATTAATCAGCCCTACATTGTGTAGCTAACGTTTGTGTTTTCTTGCTTACCAGCTTGACAAGCAAATGTTATTGGTTCATGCCAACTGCATCCAGCTAACATTAGCTGACTAGGAAACCTTAGCATTAGCCATGTGAAATTACCAATATTACAAAGAGAAGCTGCTAACGTTAGCCACTAAGTTATCCGTTAGGTTAAAACCAAGCTATACTGAACAAAAATATAAATGCAACACTTTTGTTTTTGCTCCCATTTTTCATGAGTTGAAATAAAAGATCTAAGACTTTTTACATGCACACAAAAGGCTTATTTCTCTCAAATTTTGTTCACAAATTTGTTTAAATCCGTGTTAGTGAGCACTTCTCCTTTGCCAAGATAATCCATCCACCTGACAGGTGTGGCATATCAAGATGCTGATTAAACAGTATGATTATTGCACAGGTGTGCCTTGGGCTGGTCACAATAAAAGGCCACTCTAAAATGTGCAGTTTTATCACACAACACCAAGGGCGTAGGTTTGATTTTGACATTGGTAGGGACACAAATGGGGGAGGTCCGGAGGGGATGTAACCCCCACTGGAAGCTGAGGCATTTTACATTTATGATAGACTTCTGACCGCCATTTCATGTCATCTAGATCAGTGATTCTCAACCTTTTTCATATCGAGGACCCCTAGTTTAGTCCACATTAGAGCCATGGACCCCCATTTGATGAGATTTTGTCTCTCGGACCCAAATCTGAGAATACTTTTATTGTTAGATATGATTTTGATCCAGAATCCCATGACTGTCTGTATTGTAGGTAGAGAGATAACAGTGAAACTAAGATCAAAACAGTCATTCTTCTACATTCTGTAATTGTGTTAACTATTTGTAAATTAAATAATGCTGAAGTTTAACAATTCATCAATTTGCTGGGGACCCCCTGGAACCTCCTCAAGGACCGCTGGTGGTCCCCGGACCCCACGTTGAGAACCACTGATCTAGATAGTTATGGTAGCCAATACACTCATTAACAGACACACAGACACAGGGGTGTAGCACATTAATGAATCCTTTACTCAAATTTGCCAGCTGAATGGGACTTTGAAGAGCACATTTTGTTTTAAGGCAGGTACTGTAGTACTGTTGCCTATTCAAACCAACGATCTGTATTTACATTTAAAATAATAATAATAAGATATTGTAAACTATATCCAAACCCTACATACAAACAGCTGAGTGTCCACTGCCTTGCTCCTATTTGAAGGAGCCAAACACATGCCTACGCCTGTCATTAACAGAGATGAACTGTTGGCATATTTGTTTTACATCAGTGTTGTCCAGTGTGGCAACATCAGTATTGTTCAGTCTCACTTGTGACATGTAGGCTACTTACGGTCGTCACTCGTCACAGACGCACGCGACACGGTACTTAAATAAACTAACTTTAATGGCTAAACACAACTGTTATATAAAATAGGATGGAGTCTTCACTTGCATGCTCGCCGGTAGGCGGAGCTTTGGCTCTTCTTGCCCACAGCATTTCATACGTTAGCAAGAAATGGCAAAGCCAATCATCGATTTTTGGGGGGCGTTAGGGAGGCGGTGTCACGCCAATTTTTATCCGGGTGACGCAATAACATTCTAAAACAGCTGTTATACTAAAGTTTCGTTACAGCGTCCGTTGCTATGCCGACACGGGACACCAATGCACTACACCAATGCAGCGGGACTCGTAGTAGAGAACGCGATCTGTTAACATTGACTAGACACTGATGGACAAAACAACGTTTATTGTCAATCAAAATAATTGCTAGGGACATTTCAGAGTCGCTTGATATTGGTAGGGACACGTCCCTACCGTCCCTACCCAATTCTACGCCCTTGCACAACACAATGCCACAGATGTCACAAGTTTTGACTGCAGGAATGTCCACCAGAGCTCATGTTGCAGCATGATAATGCACGGCCCCATGTTGCAAGGATCTGTACACAATTCCTGGAAGCTGAAAACATCCCAGTTCTTGCACGGCCTGCATACTCACCAGACATGTCACCCATTGAGCATGTTTGGGATGCTCTGGATCAGCGTGTACGACAGCGTGTTCCGATTCCTGCCAATATCCAGCAACTTCGCCCAGCCATTGAAGAGGAGTGGACCAACACTCCACAGGCCACAATCAACAACCTGATCAACTCTATGTGAAGGAGATGTGTCGCACAGCATGAGGCAAATGGTGGTCACACAAAATGCATATCTGTAGCCCTAGTCATGTGAGATCCATAGTTCAGTGCCTAATAAATGTCTTTTTTCAAGATAAAACTGCACATTTTAAATGAAAAGAGTATGTAAAATAAAACTTCAACTTCAGTTAGGCTAAATGAAATACTGTCACACAAACTTTTCTTTGACCTCATCTTCCTCATCATCATGACATTCTCATCAATTGACATGATCAGTGTTTACAACTCAAAGAAATCACTGACATTTAGAAGTTTTTTGTTCCGTCTCTCTGCTAACCTCTGAGGAGGATGATGACACAGAAATCAATTAGGTCTTGTTTCAAAGTGTTTATAAAGGCTCGTCCGCCAAGCTGTCTGCCTTCTGTGTCTCTGACCTGGACTCAGGTGAGGAATAGGCAGGGTGTTCAGGGAAACATTGTTATGTGTATAAGAGCTTGGGCAGTGGTTTTTAACATTTTTAATATTTAATATGGTCAAAAATATGCTCAGTTGCTTCTGTTAATATGTAACTCTTTCACAAGCCAAGTATCGACTTAGCTAAAAACCTAATTAATGTTCAGCTGTTTTACTTTCATGCAAGTGTCAGTGTATTTTAAATGGCAAATATTTCATTTTGGATTGAAACTTTTTATATATCATATATATTTATTGCATTTGAAGGAATATAGTGTCATGTTTCTGCATGATAGGAATATAATGTCATGTTTCTGCATGATTTTGATTTGATTTTTCAGCTCAGAACCTGAGCTCACTCCAAGGCACACTGGAGCTGGTAAGACTGCTGTATATGGGACTGGGTTTGTTTTAAAAAAAAAAAAAAAAAAACATACAGTTTGGACATTTGTGACTGATTATGTTTCATTTACATGTGTTTTGTACTGCAGAACACACAGTAACAGTAGTTGATTGAGATTTACAAGTGTGAGATGGGTTTTGTGATGTACCAGCTAGAGATAAAGGGATGAATCAATGAATGATAAAGCGAGGATAAGCTAAAGTTTTGGAGGCCCTCATGCATCAGGCCTTATGAGCGTGAGTCGAGGGATAATACAGGTACTTGGCTGAACATTGTACAGGCTAATTCTCACCTCAGAAAGCTGGTGAGGCAGAAAGAAAAGCAGGGAGAAGGTGAGAAGGGAAAACGCTGCATGGCCTGAAGTTTGATTCAGCAGGAAATTGAATTTTTGTGGTTTAGCACACCTGAACAAAATATGTAAGAAATGTTTGAATTATTTAAAAAAAACGCATGGTGACCTTTGCTTCCAAAGTGGAGAAACCATATGAAATGCAAACATGCTCTTATTTTCCTTGTGTCTGCAGTTTCAGCGATCCTCTGCTGTATGTACAGATGTGAGAGTCTAATGGATTCTCACATCATGTTATATTATTATGAAAAGGCATGTGTGAGGAATGAAATGTAAGATTTACACTGAAGAGGTGGTAGAATTTAATAACTGTTAAAGCCTTGTGTGGAATTTAATACCATTAAATTTGCTAAAGTATGTGATTTCTATAAAACACTGTATACACAGCTGCAGAAAGACCAGCTGTGCGTGATTTTGTGTTAAAACGGAATTACATGCCGGCTTATATGTAATAGAAAATGTGAACTGCCATTATGCTGACTAAAGCTTTCAATACAGGCTCCTCTTTTATTGCATGTCACATTTCTCTACATCACATTGTTTCACACATGATTTTCATTATTATTAATCATGATCATTAACTTTGTTTTTTCAGATGAAAAAATATGCCAGACTGGAATTATTTGCTCACTCCAAAGAACTCACTGCAATATTCTGCTACTTATGGCTTCCACTGATTTCATCTTTTTTCTCAAATATTTGCTTCAACTACATCTATTATGAAATTGGTGTTACAACACAGTGAGCCATTCCCATTCATTCCTCTTTTTACATCCCTTCTACCAATTAACTTTCTGCTCTTCTTACTGTTTCTTCCCTGTCTTTCTGTCTGTCTCTCTCTCTCCCTCTCTCCTCTCTCTCTCTCTCTCTCTCTCTCTCTCTCTCTCTCTCTCTCTCTCTCTCTCTCTCTCTCTCTCTCTCTCAGGAGGGTCTTAGTGAAGTATGAACTCATCGATCGGTCCAGAAGGCAACATGACTTTTCCTCCTCAGGTCTCATGAAGCGCTAGTCTCCCATAGCTTTTAACATTGTGTTCTTGTCTCTGTAAATGAGTTTTCATTAGTTAAATTAGTATGCATCTTATTGGTTTGCTGATTATAGTATAGCTAACTTTCATGTGAAAATGCAACTATTGATTCATAAAAGCCCAATGTTTCTAGATCATCAAATCAGTACAAACTTAATTGTGCTGCTAGGTTTTCAAAACCTCCATATGATTATAAACCCTCTATATTTCTCAAAAGTTTAAAGAGAAAACATTTTAGGTGAGGTAAATATGTATTTTGAACAATATTTTGTCACTGTACTTTCCTTCATCCACATTTTCACTCACACCTCAGCTGGAAACAATCATTCTGCCTTGTTTAGTACTGTAATGTAGATCAGTTTAAGCCACTAGACTTGTCTCTGACTTTTTTGTTGAACCTAAAAGGCAAGAGAACTGATTTTGTGTTCTGACATGGAAATAGAAAGAAATAAGATAAATGTGGCTTCATGGTATTTTTGTCATTTTTATTTGTCTCCATCAGTTCATGCTGGTCAGAGATACTTTCACCACGGCGTTTGTTAAGAACCTGATTGTGGTTCTGGTCTGGCTCATCCTCAGCTACATCAACGGGACTGTGGTGGCCACCTTCTTTAGACACCAGGTACAGGTACGCACACACGCACACACACGCACACACACACACACACACACACACACACACACACACACTCACAGCCATACATTTAAACACAGGCAGGTGGTCAGACACAGATGCAGTAAAAACAGCAGAGAAAAAAGTCAAATTTGTGCAGGTGAGATTAAAAAACCCAAAGGGCTTATAGAGTAGGAAACACATATGCAAGATACTCTGTTGATACCCGAGGGAGAAATTCATAATTTTGATATTTGCTGTCATGGGGGCTTGAACCCGGGTTTTCCAGTTGAAGGACGGTCTTCCTCATCACAAAAAGTGCTCATTGATCTCAGTGGCTACACTTGCATTCAATCTCAACTCAGCTACCAGAAGCAAGTGAAAAGAGAATTTCCCTTCGAGGATCTATAAAGTATCACATCTTCATTCACAGTCAATGACGGCATCCAAATATTTTCTCCATAAAAAAAAGAAAGAAAAAATGTACCACTGTGTTCTGTGTGTATGAAAAATAGTGAAAAAAAAGTAAACAAGTTGTTTTTTTGCATGGCCAGGTAAGAGAATTAGTTAAGAACTGTGGGGGACAAAGTTCTGTTTACCTGGGACAGGGATTTACTTCGGGGACCAAGGCACTCTTGAGTGGAGGTGTTGGTGCAGGTGGACTTTATTGACCTGACTTGACCTGACTTGATGCCTTATTACCCATCTTAACCCAACATCTCCACTCAAGCGTGCCTTGGTCACTGAAGGAAAACCCTGTCCTGTACCCGGGTAAACGGCTTTTTCTTCCATGGTTTCCTTTCTCTAGGATTAAAATGACAAACACTACCATTCAGCTAGCTCACATTTTCACCCCTTCCCTTTTTCCAGGCTTTTTACGAAGACCCTCGCTATATCCTCTTCATCCACATGGTGATCAACGACGCCATCCAGCTGACCGTCACCATCATGCTCTTCGTCCTCAGCTACATCTTCTACAAGATCAACGTCTCCTTCTGCTGCTTCTTCATCCTGGTGGCGGTCTTCACCACCAGAAACACCCCCGTCAACTTAGCCAGCATGGCCATCGAGCGCTACATCGCCATCTGCAACCCCTTACGCCACGCCCAAATCTGCACAGTGAGGAGGACGTACATGCTCATCGGGTTAATTTGGTTTATATCCGTGGTGCCAGACATTACGGATCTATTTGTGACGCTGGCGACCGAGTCCCTGAGCTTCTTCCACGAGTCGGTGTTCTGCTTGCGCCAGAACGTGTTCAAAGACCCCATCCTGAAATACAAAAGACAAGCCTTCGATGCCATCTACTTCTCCTGTGTGTTTCTGACTCTGGTCTACACCTACCTGAGGATCCTGTTTGCGGCCAGAGCGCTCTCCACAGAGAAGATGTCGGCCCAGAGAGCCAGGAACACCATCCTGCTGCACGGCGCCCAGCTGGCCATGTGCATGCTCTCCTACGTCTCCCCTAGCGTCGAGATCGTCCTCCGTCTGATCTTCCCCGGCCGAATCCTGGAAATCCGATTCGCTAACTACCTGATCGTCTACATCCTGCCGCGGTTCCTCAGCCCGATCATCTACGGAGTCCGGGATAGAAAATTCAGGCAGTACCTCAGGAGGTATTTTGTGAGCAGCAGGTGCCGGGTCAGATCGCAGAAAGTGGCCGACCAGGTCAAAGGCGACATGAGAGACAATATAGAAAGAGATTCTAATTAAATGTATTCAGCCTTTATTTAACCAGACCCTTTGATTTTTGTTCTTATTATAAAGAAATTAGAATGATTTAACTATAGGCACAACAAAGGTCTTTACAGTGACGGCCTGTCAAGTGGAAAGAGGCAAGGAGAAAAGACATATAAAAAAGAGAAGATATGTGGAGTTTTTATGTGCTTCTGCTGAAATAAAGAATAAGCCTGTCTATAAGCTTCAGTTTGTGTAAATTTCTGATAGTAAGTAAATAACAACCTTTTATGGTTTGCTTTATTCAGTTAAAGCTGCACTAGCTAAGATTTTTATGTTTGAATTCACCCGTAAAGTCACAAAGTGGCGCTGCAACAGAGAAGAGCGTCCATCCCCATTACAGTTATTGAGACACTGTAGATTTGCCCAAATTAAATACTGGAGACAGGTACAGTATGGTCACTGGAAAAAAATATTCTTGGCCAGGGATGGAGGTGAGGAATCAAAACTTGAGAGTGAAATCCAAACTGTCTCCTAAACAGCAGTGAGCAGCGCTCCGTCCAGAGGAAGCTGGACTCACCAGTGTTAGATCTTCTCCTCTCTCGTCTCTTTGGTATCTTTGGTATAAAGCATCACAGACCGGCCGGTTGGTAAACATGAGCGAGCTGTGTGATGTTTACTGACCTCAATGCACAGGATTTCTGGGTATTGAAGTTCAAATTTTTCAAACAGTTACTTCTCACTGTATTGGAAACTGTGCACTGAACTCTGATAGCAATATCAATATGTTTTAACAAATCTCTTTTGTGATAGTGCATTGTATATATATCTTGACAAAGGTAATACATTTTTACCAATTGTAAGAAAAATAAATAAAAGTAAAAGCTTAAAAAAAAACATTTGATTGATTTTTTTGAGAATTTGTTTCAAACGTGTGTGTATGAAAATGTAATGTGATATTCAGATAGCTCTTTGACTTGGGAGTACATAAAAACAACAGGTAAAACTGGAATGCAGGGTTTGACTCTCTGGTAATCATCAAGCAAACATCAACAAAGTTTAGCCAAAGCTAATGCTAATGTCGCCCTCACCCTCTTTTACTGTTAGTAACTACACAGGCCATTCTACTTTCATAATAGAAAACTATATGCTGCTCTCCATTCTGTTTTACATTTGCTAAATATACAAACTGCATTCTGCTTTACTGCAGTAGTTTTCAAAGTAGGGTCCCTGGGAAAAGGATGAATAGTTTACATTCACTATTATGTCATTTGCTAGTATTAGTAAAGTAATAGTAGAAGTATTAGTGTTAGTACAATATTGACAGAAGGTCCCTGTTGGTGGTAGAGTGAAACAGTCTGAGATCTTCTGCTTGACCACACACTCATTCTCGTTGACCATTGGCTAAATACACAGGTCACTTAGCTTTCCCATTGGTTAACACTGGCAAGGCCAAGCTGATGGCTGTTTTGAATATTAAAACTGAAATACCTTTAGCTTTCAAAATGTCCTTTTATGACTTTTTCCAAACTCACTTTCTGTACAAACCAGCATCTAAATCACACAAGGAAATAATAGTTGTAATAATAGTTGTACCCCCATCAATTATTCTATTATTCTCCTTTTCTGCTTCCTTATTGGCTTAGGGGCCAGAAGTGCCCTGATGCTCATTACAGGGACCTACAACATAAGCAGTGACATCATCATGGCAGCCTGATCAATACACACACACACACACACACACACACACACACACACACACACACACACATGCATCCCTGCAAATCCTTATATATGAGACAACAGCCTGCTACAGGCGGTCACTGACGCTGAGTCAGTGACTGAACAGGTGAGTGAAGGCTCCATGGTGCGTCCTTGTTTTATTTTCTGTGAATACACTTTCAGATTAGATTGTTTTCCAAAACTTTTGCGTAGAGCTGACAGTGTTTTTATTGTCAAAACAGAAAAAAAGCTTAGAAAGGGTTCGTTTTTAGTATATAGATGATTATTTCCATTAGTCATGTAATATCAGAATATTTATTTTTCTCTTGTCTGATGTATTTCTCCAGTGTGTGTTTACAATGACAGGCTGTTGATAAATCTAATACCAACAGAAAGAAAAGCTATTTGATCTATAAGCCTGGATGTCATTCATTTTCATGCTGAACTAAGTAAGTATTTGCATATGAGTACTGTAATGCAACCATGTTTCTGTGTTGGGTAACACTTTATATGAAGTATGCTTTATAGGATATTATAATTAACTATAAACATGTGTACAATGTCTTATGAAACACCTATAGTGATTTACAAGTGGTTATAAAGCTCATTTACAATGTTTATAAATATTTGTTAACCCTAACCCTCTATAATACACTGCCATCATGGAATCATAACACCATATAAATTCTAGGTGTGTTATAAGACACAGATATAAGTTTTCTAAAAGGGAGTGTTGTAAAACATTATGAACATACTGTATTATTCTAAGCAAATACGTATAAACATTATAAATCAGCTTTGTAATCACTTAGAAATCACTATCAGTTCTTATAGTATCACAAGACATTAAAATATGTTTATAGTTTCTTACACTTATAATGTCTTCCACACACATACTGTGTTGCTGTTTCCATGTCCTGTGCATATGTCTGAATAAGAGTATGTTCTGTAACTCCTTCAGGTGCTGGCAAAATGGAGTGAAGATAAAAATGAC